>NW_027488907.1:0-220717 GCF_050948215.1 Halictus rubicundus
ATAGGATAGGATAGAGGATAGGATAGGATAGAGGATAGGATACGATAGAGGATACGATAGGATAGGATAGAGGATAGGATACGATAGAGGATACGATAGGATAGGATAGAGATAGGATAGGATATAGGAGATAGGATATGATAGAGGATAGGATATGATAGAGGATAGGATAGGATAGAGGATAGGATAAGATAGAGGATAGGATAGGAATAGAGGATAGGATAGGATAGAGGATAGGATAGGATAGGATAGAGGATACGATAGGATAGGATAGAGGATAGGATAGGATAGAGGATTGGATAGGATGGAGGATAGGATATGATAGAGGATAGGATATGATAGAGGATAGGATAGGATAGAGGATAGGATAGGATAGATGATAGGATAGGATAGAGGATAGGATACGATAGAGGATAGGATAAGATAGAGGATAGGATCGGATAGAGAATAGGATAGGGGATTGGATAGGAGAGAGGACAGGATAGGATAGAGGATAGGATTCGATAGAGGATACGATAGGATAGGATAGAGGATAGGATAAGATAGAGGATAGGATAGGATAGATGATATTATAGGAAAGAGGAAAGGATATGATAGAGGATACGATAGGATAGGATAGAGGATAGGATAGGAATAGGATAGGGATATGATAGAGGATAGGATACGATAGAGGATAGGATAGGATAGAGGATAGGATAAGATAGAGGATAGATAGGATAGAGGATAGATAGGATAGAGGATAGGATAGGATAGGATAGAGGATACGATAGGATAGGATAGAGGATAGGATAGGATAGAGGATTGGATAGGATGGAGGATAGGATATGATAGAGGATAGGATATGATAGAGGATAGGATAGGATAGAGGATAGGATAGGATAGAGGATAGGATAGGATAGAGGATAGGATATGATAGTGGATCAGATAGAATAGAGGATTGGGATAGGATAGAGGATAGGATAGGATAGATGATAGGATAGGATAGAGGATAGGATAAGATAGAGGATAGGATAGGATAGAGGATAGGATAGGATAGAGGATAGGATCGGATAGATCATAGGATAGGGGATTGGATAGAATAAAGGATAGGATAGGATAGAGGATAGGATAGAGGATAAGATAGGATAGAGTATAGGATAGGATAGAGGATAGGATAGGATAGAGGATAGGATAGGATAGGATAGAGGATACGATAGGATAGGATAGAGGATAGGATAGGATAGAGGATTGGATAGGATGGAGGATAGGATATGATAGAGGATAGGATATGGTAGAGGATAGGATAGGATAGAGGATAGGATAGGATAGATGATAGGATAGGATAGAGGATAGGATAAGGTAGAGGATAGGATAGGATAGAGGATAGGATAGGATAGAGGATAGGATCGGCTAGAGGATAGGATAGGGGATTGGATAGAATAAAGGATAGGATAGGATAGAGGATAGGATAGAGGATAGGATAAGATAGAGGATAAGATAGGATAGAGTATAGGATATTATAGAGGATAGGATATGATAGAGGATAGGATAGGATAGAGGATAGGATAGGATAGAGGATTGGATAGGATGGAGGATAGGATATGATAGAGGATAGGATATGATAGAGGATAGGGATAGGGTAGAGGATAGGATAGGATAGATGATAGGATAGGATAGAGGATAGGATAAGATAGAGGATAGGATCGGATAGAGAATAGGATAGGGGGATTGGATAGGAGAGAGGACAGGATAGGATAGAGGATAGGATACGATAGAGGATACGATAGGATAGGATAGAGGATAGGATAGGATAGATGATAGGATAGGATAGAGGATAGGATAAGATGGAGGATAAGATAGGATAGAGGATAGGATAGGATGGAGGATAGGATATGATAGAGGATAGGATAGGATAGAGGATAGGATAGGATAGAGGATAGGATAGGATAGAGTATAATATAGGATAGATGATAGGATAGGATAGAGGATAGGATAAGATAGAGGATAGGATAGGATAGATGATATTATAGGAAAGAGGAAAGGATATGATAGAGGATACGATATTGTAGAGAAATAGGATAGGATAGAGGATAGGATAGGATAGAGGATAGGATAGGATAGAGGATAGGATAGGATAGAGGATAGGATACGATAGAGGATACGATAGGATAGGATAGAGGATAGGATACGATATAGGACACGATAGGATAGGATAGAGGATAGGATAGGGTATAGGATAGGATATGATAGAGGATAGGATATGATAGAGGATAGGATAGGATAGAGGATAGGATAAGATAGAGGATAGGATAGGATAGAGGATAGGATAGGATAGAGGATAGGATAGGATAGAGGATTGGATAGGATGGAGGATAGGATATGATAGAGGATAGGATATGATAGAGGATAGGATAGGATAGAGGATAGGATAGGATAGATGATAGGATAGGATAGAGGATAGGATAAGATAGAGGATAGGATAGGATAGAGGATAGGATAGGATAGAGGATAGGATCGGCTAGAGGATAGGATAGGGGATTGGATAGAATAAAGGATAGGATTGGATAGAGGATAGGATAGAGGATAGGATAAGATAGAGGATAAGATAGGATAGAGTATTGGATAGGATAGAGGATAGGATAAGATAGAGGATAGGATAGGATAGATGATAGGATAGGATAGAGGATAGGATAGGATAGAGGATAGGATAGGATAGAGCATAGGATAGGATAGAGGATAGGATAGGATAGAGGATAGGATATGATAGAGGATAGGATAGGATAGAAGATAGGATAGGATAGATGATAGGATAGGATAGAGGATAGGATAAGATAGAGGATAAGATAGGATAGAGGATAGGATAGGATAGAGGATAGGATATGATAGAGGATAGGATAGGATAGAGGATAGGATAGGATAGAGGATAGGATAGGATAGAGGATAGGATATGATAGTGGATCAGATAGAATAGAGGATTGTATAGGATAGATGATAGGATAGGATAGAGGATAGGATAAGATAGAGGATAGGATAGGATAGATGATATTATAGGGAAGAGGAAAGGATATGATAGAGGATACGATATTATAGAGGATAGGATAGGATAGAGGATAGGATATTATAAAGGATAGGATAGGATAGAGGATAGGATAGGATAGAGGATAGGATAGGATAGAGGATAGGATAGTATAGAGGATAGGATAGTATAGAGGATAGGATACGATAGAGGATACGATAGGATAGGATAGAGGATAGGATACGATAGAGGATACGATAGGATAGGATAGAGGATAGGATAGGATATAGGATAGGATATGATAGAGAATAGGATATGATAGAGGATAGGATAGGATAGAGGATAGGATAGGATAGAGGATAGGATAGGATAGAGGATAGGATAGTATAGAGGATAGGATACGATAGAGGATACGATAGGATAGGATAGAGGATAGGATACGATAGAGGATACGATAGGATAGGATAGAGGATAGGATAGGATATAGGATAGGATATGATAGAGGATAGGATATGATAGAGGATGGGATAGGATAGAGGATAGGATAGGATAGATGATAGGATAGGATAGAGGATAGGATAAGATAGAGGATAGGATAGGATAGAGGATAGGATAGGATAGAGGATAGGATCGGATAGAGGATAGGATACGATAGAGGATACGATAGGATAGGATAGAGGATAGGATAGGATAGATGATAGGATAGGATAGAGGATAGGATAAGATGGAGGATAAGATAGGATAGAGGATAGGATAGGATAGAGGATAGGATATGATAGAGGATAGGATAGGATAGAGGATAGGATAGGATAGAGGATAGGATAGGATAGAGGATAATATAGGATAGATGATAGGATAGGATAGAGGATAGGATAAGATAGAGGATAGGATAGGATAGATGATATTATAGGAAAGAGGAAAGGATATGATAGAGGATACGATATTGTAGAGGATAGGATAGGATAGAGGATAGGATAGGATAGAGGATAGGATAGGATAGAGGATAGGATACGATAGAGGATACGATAGGATAGGATAGAGGATAGGATACGATAGAGGATACGATAGGATAGGATAGAGGATAGGATAGGATATAGGATAGGATATGATAGAGGATAGGATATGATACAGGATAGGATAGAGGATAGGATAAGATAGAGGATAGGATAGGATAGAGGATAGTATAGGATAGAGGATAGGATAGGATAGGATAGAGGATACGATAGGATAGGATAGAGGATATGATAAGATAGAGGATAGGATAGGATAGAGGATAGGATAGGATAGAGGATAGGATCGGCTAGAGGATAGGATAGGGGATTGGATAGAATAAAGGATAGGATTGGATAGAGGATAGGATAGAGGATACGATAGGATAGGATAGAGGATAGGATAGGATATAGGATAGGATATGATAGAGGATAGGATATGATACAGGATAGGATAGAGGATAGGATAAGATAGAGGATAGGATAGGATAGAGGATAGTATAGGATAGAGGATAGGATAGGATAGGATAGAGGATACGATAGGATGGGATAGAGGATATGATAAGATAGAGGATAGGATAGGATAGAGGATAGGATAGGATAGAGGATAGGATCGGCTAGAGGATAGGATAGGGGATTGGATAGAATAAAGGATAGGATTGGATAGAGGATAGGATAGAGGATAGCATAAGTTAGGGGATAAGATAGGATAGAGTATTGGATAGGATAGAGGATAGGATATGATAGAGGATAGGATAGGATAGAGGATAGGATAGGATAGATGATAGGATAGGATAGAGGATAGGATAAGATAGAGGATAGGATCGGATAGAGAATAGGATAGGGGATTGGATAGGAGAGAGGATAGGATAGGATAGAGGATAGGATACGATAGAGGATACGATAGGATACGATAGAGGATACGATAGGATAGGATAGAGGATAGGGGATTGGATCGGATACAGGATAGGAGACGGTAGAGGATAGGATAGGATAGAGGATAGGATAAGATAGAGGATAGGATAGGATAGAGGATAGGATAGGATAGAGGATAGGATAGGACAGAGGATACGATAGGATAGGGTAGAGAATAGGATAGGATAGAGGATAGGATAGTATAGAGGATAGGATAGGATAGAGGATAGGATAGGATAGAGGATAGGATGCGATAGAGGATACGAAAGGATAGGATACAGGATAGGATAGGATAGATGATAGGATAGGATAGAGGATAGGATAAGATAGAGGATAGGATAGGATAGAGGATACGATAGGATAGGATAGAGAATAGGATAGGATAGAGGATAGGATAGGATAGAGGATAGGATAGGATAGAGGATACGGTAGGATAGGATAGAGAATAGAATAGGATAGAGGATAGGACAGGACAGAGGATAGGATAGGATAGAGGATAGGATAGGATAGAGGATACGATAGGAATGAGGATAGGATAGAGAATAGGATAGGATAGAGGTTAGGGGATTGGATCGGATACAGGATAGGAGACGATAGAGGATAGGATAGTATAGAGGATAGGATAGGATAGAGGATAGGATAGGATAGAGGATAGGATACGATAGAGGGTACGATAGGATAGGATAGAGGATAGGATAGGATAGAGGATAGGATATGATAGAGGATAGGATAGGATAGAGGATAGGATAGGATAGATGATAGGATAGGATAGAGGATAGGATAAGATAGAGGATAAGATAGGATAGAGGATAGGATATGATAGAGGATAGGATAGGATAGAGGATGGGATAGGATAGATGATATTATAGGAAAGAGGAAAGGATATGATAGAGGATAGGATAGGATAGATGATATTATAGGAAAGAGGAAAGGATATGATAGAGGATACGATATTGTAGAGGATAGGATAGGATAGAGGATAGGATAGGATAGAGGATAGGATAGGATAGAGGATAGGATAGGATAGAGGATAGGATAGGATAGAGGATAGGATGGGATAGAGGATAGGATAGGATAGAGGATAGGATAGGATAGAGGATAGGATAGGATAGAGGATAGGATAGGATAGATGATAGGATAGGATAGAGGATAGGATAAGATAGAGGATAGGTTAGGATAGAGGATAGGATAGGGGATTGGATAGGATAGAGGATAGGATAGGATAGAGGATAGGATACGATAGAGGATACGATAGGATAGGATAGAGGATAGGATACGATAGAGGATACGATAGGATAGGATAGAGGATAGGATAGAGGATAGGGGATTGGATAGGATAGAGGATAGGATATGATAGAGGATAGGATATGATAGAGGATAGGATAGGATAGAGGATAGGATAGGATAGAGGATAGGATACGATACAGGATACGATAGGATAGGATAGAGGATAGGATAGAGGATAGGGGATTGGATCGGATACAGGATAGGAGACGGTAGAGGATAGGATAGGATAGGATAGGATAGAGGATAGGGGATTGGATTGGATACAGGATAGGAGACGGTAGAGGATAGGATAGGATAGAGGATAGGATAGGATAGGATAGAGGATACGATAGGATAGGATAGAGGATAGGATAGGATAGAGGATTGGATAGGATAGAGGATAGGATATGATAGAGGATAGGATATGATAGAGGATAGGATAGGATAGAGGATAGGATAGGATAGATGATAGGATAGGATAGAGGATAGGATAAGATAGAGGATAGGATAGGATAGAGGATAGGATAGGATAGAGGATAGGATAGGACAGAGGATACGATAGGATAGGATAGAGAATAGGATAGGATAGAGGATAGGATAGGATAGCGGATAGGATGGGATAGAGGATAGGATAGGATAGAGGATAGGATAGGATAGAGGATAGGATAGGATAGAGGATAGGATAGGATAGAGGATAGGATAGGATAGAGGATAGGATAGGATAGGATAGAGGATACGATAGGATAGGATAGAGGATAGGATAGGATAGAGGATTGGATAGGATAGAGGATAGGATATGATAGAGGATTGGATAGGATAGAGGATAGGATATGATAGAGGATAGGATATGATAGAGGATAGGATAGGATAGAGGATAGGATAGGATAGAGGATAGGATGGGATAGAGGATAGGATAGGATAGAGGATAGGATAGGATAGATGATAGGATAGGATAGAGGATAGGATAGGATAGAGGATAGGATAGGATAGGATAGAGGATACGATAGGATATAATAGAGGATAGGATAGGATAGAGGATTGGATCGGATAGAGGATAGGATAAGATAGAGGATAAGATAGGATAGAGTATAGGATAGGATAGAGGATAGGATAGGATAGAGTATAGGATAGGGGATTGGATAGAATAAAGGATAGGATAGGATAGAGGATAGGATAGAGGATAGGATAAGATAGAGGATAAGATAGGATAGAGTATAGGATAGGATAGAGGATAGGATAGGATAGAGGATAGGATAGGATAGGATAGAGGATACGATAGGATATAATAGAGGATAGGATAGGATAGAGGATTGGATAGGATAGAGGATAGGATATGATAGAGGATAGGACATGATAGAGGATAGGATAGGATAGATGATAGGATAGGATAGATGATAGGATAGGATAGAGGATAGGATAGGATAGAGGATAGGATAGGATAGAGGATAGTATAGGATAGATGATAGGATAGGATAGAGGATAGGATAAGATAGAGGATAGGATAGGATAGATGATATTATAGGAAAGAGGAAAGGATATGATAGAGGATACGATATTGTAGAGGATAGGATAGGATAGAGGATAGGATAGGATAGAGGATAGGATAGGATAGAGGATAGGATAGGATAGAGGATAGGATAGGATAGAGGATAGGATACGATAGAGGATACGATAGGATAGGATAGAGGATAGGATACGATAGAGGATACGATAGGATAGGATAGAGGATAGGATAGGATATAGGATAGGATATGATAGAGGATAGGATATGATACAGGATAGGATAGAGGATAGGATAAGATAGAGGATAGGATAGGATAGAGGATAGTATAGGATAGAGGATAGGATAGGATAGGATAGAGGATACGATAGGATAGGATAGAGGATATGATAAGATAGAGGATAGGATAGGATAGAGGATAGGATAGGATAGAGGATAGGATCGGCTAGAGGATAGGATAGGATAGAGGATAGGATAGGATAGGATAGAGGATACGATAGGATAGGATAGAGGATAGGATAGGATAGAGGATTGGATAGGATAGAGGATAGGATATGATAGAGGATTGGATAGGATAGAGGATAGGATATGATAGAGGATAGGATATGATAGAGGATAGGATAGGATAGAGGATAGGATAGGATAGAGGATAGGATGGGATAGAGGATAGGATAGGATAGAGGATAGGATAGGATAGATGATAGGATAGGATAGAGGATAGGATAGGATAGAGGATAGGATAGGATAGGATAGAGGATACGATAGGATATAATAGAGGATAGGATAGGATAGAGGATAGGATAGGATAGCGGATAGGATGGGATAGAGGATAGGATAGGATAGAGGATAGGATAGGATAGAGGATAGGATAGGATAGAGGATAGGATAGGATAGAGGATAGGATAGGATAGGATAGAGGATACGATAGGATAGGATAGAGGATAGGATAGGATAGAGGATTGGATAGGATAGAGGATAGGATATGATAGAGGATTGGATAGGATAGAGGATAGGATATGATAGAGGATAGGATATGATAGAGGATAGGATAGGATAGAGGATAGGATAGGATAGAGGATAGGATGGGATAGAGGATAGGATAGGATAGAGGATAGGATAGGATAGATGATAGGATAGGATAGAGGATAGGATAGGATAGAGGATAGGATAGGATAGGATAGAGGATACGATAGGATATAATAGAGGATAGGATAGGATAGAGGATTGGATCGGATAGAGGATAGGATAAGATAGAGGATAAGATAGGATAGAGTATAGGATAGGATAGAGGATAGGATAGGATAGAGTATAGGATAGGGGATTGGATAGAATAAAGGATAGGATAGGATAGAGGATAGGATAGAGGATAGGATAAGATAGAGGATAAGATAGGATAGAGTATAGGATAGGATAGAGGATAGGATAGGATAGAGGATAGGATAGGATAGGATAGAGGATACGATAGGATATAATAGAGGATAGGATAGGATAGAGGATTGGATAGGATAGAGGATAGGATATGATAGAGGATAGGACATGATAGAGGATAGGATAGGATAGATGATAGGATAGGATAGATGATAGGATAGGATAGAGGATAGGATAGGATAGAGGATAGGATAGGATAGAGGATAGTATAGGATAGATGATAGGATAGGATAGAGGATAGGATAAGATAGAGGATAGGATAGGATAGATGATATTATAGGAAAGAGGAAAGGATATGATAGAGGATACGATATTGTAGAGGATAGGATAGGATAGAGGATAGGATAGGATAGAGGATAGGATAGGATAGAGGATAGGATAGGATAGAGGATAGGATAGGATAGAGGATAGGATACGATAGAGGATACGATAGGATAGGATAGAGGATAGGATACGATAGAGGATACGATAGGATAGGATAGAGGATAGGATAGGATATAGGATAGGATATGATAGAGGATAGGATATGATACAGGATAGGATAGAGGATAGGATAAGATAGAGGATAGGATAGGATAGAGGATAGTATAGGATAGAGGATAGGATAGGATAGGATAGAGGATACGATAGGATAGGATAGAGGATATGATAAGATAGAGGATAGGATAGGATAGAGGATAGGATAGGATAGAGGATAGGATCGGCTAGAGGATAGGATAGGGGATTGGATAGAATAAAGGATAGGATTGGATAGAGGATAGGATAGAGGATACGATAGGATAGGATAGAGGATAGGATAGGATATAGGATAGGATATGATAGAGGATAGGATATGATACAGGATAGGATAGAGGATAGGATAAGATAGAGGATAGGATAGGATAGAGGATAGTATAGGATAGAGGATAGGATAGGATAGGATAGAGGATACGATAGGATAGGATAGAGGATATGATAAGATAGAGGATAGGATAGGATAGAGGATAGGATAGGATAGAGGATAGGATCGGCTAGAGGATAGGATAGGGGATTGGATAGAATAAAGGATAGGATTGGATAGAGGATAGGATAGAGGATAGCATAAGTTAGGGGATAAGATAGGATAGAGTATTGGATAGGATAGAGGATAGGATATGATAGACGATAGGATAGGATAGAGGATAGGATAGGATAGATGATAGGATAGGATAGAGGATAGGATAAGATAGAGGATAGGATCGGATAGAGAATAGGATAGGGGATTGGATAGGAGAGAGGATAGGATAGGATAGAGGATAGGATACGATAGAGGATACGATAGGATACGATAGAGGATACGATAGGATAGGATAGAGGATAGGGGATTGGATCGGATACAGGATAGGAGACGGTAGAGGATAGGATAGGATAGAGGATAGGATAAGATAGAGGATAGGATAGGATAGAGGATAGGATAGGATAGAGGATAGGATAGGACAGAGGATACGATAGGATAGGGTAGAGAATAGGATAGGATAGAGGATAGGATAGTATAGAGGATAGGATAGGATAGAGGATAGGATAGGATAGAGGATAGGATGCGATAGAGGATACGAAAGGATAGGATACAGGATAGGATAGGATAGATGATAGGATAGGATAGAGGATAGGATAAGATAGAGGATAGGATAGGATAGAGGATACGATAGGATAGGATAGAGAATAGGATAGGATAGAGGATAGGATAGGATAGAGGATAGGATAGGATAGAGGATACGGTAGGATAGGATAGAGAATAGAATAGGATAGAGGATAGGACAGGACAGAGGATAGGATAGGATAGAGGATAGGATAGGATAGAGGATACGATAGGAATGAGGATAGGATAGAGAATAGGATAGGATAGAGGTTAGGGGATTGGATCGGATACAGGATAGGAGACGATAGAGGATAGGATAGTATAGAGGATAGGATAGGATAGAGGATAGGATAGGATAGAGGATAGGATACGATAGAGGGTACGATAGGATAGGATAGAGGATAGGATAGGATAGAGGATAGGATATGATAGAGGATAGGATAGGATAGAGGATAGGATAGGATAGATGATAGGATAGGATAGAGGATAGGATAAGATAGAGGATAAGATAGGATAGAGGATAGGATATGATAGAGGATAGGATAGGATAGAGGATGGGATAGGATAGATGATATTATAGGAAAGAGGAAAGGATATGATAGAGGATAGGATAGGATAGATGATATTATAGGAAAGAGGAAAGGATATGATAGAGGATACGATATTGTAGAGGATAGGATAGGATAGAGGATAGGATAGGATAGAGGATAGGATAGGATAGAGGATAGGATAGGATAGAGGATAGGATAGGATAGAGGATAGGATGGGATAGAGGATAGGATAGGATAGAGGATAGGATAGGATAGAGGATAGGATAGGATAGAGGATAGGATAGGATAGATGATAGGATAGGATAGAGGATAGGATAAGATAGAGGATAGGTTAGGATAGAGGATAGGATAGGGGATTGGATAGGATAGAGGATAGGATAGGATAGAGGATAGGATACGATAGAGGATACGATAGGATAGGATAGAGGATAGGATACGATAGAGGATACGATAGGATAGGATAGAGGATAGGATAGAGGATAGGGGATTGGATAGGATAGAGGATAGGATATGATAGAGGATAGGATATGATAGAGGATAGGATAGGATAGAGGATAGGATAGGATAGAGGATAGGATACGATACAGGATACGATAGGATAGGATAGAGGATAGGATAGAGGATAGGGGATTGGATCGGATACAGGATAGGAGACGGTAGAGGATAGGATAGGATAGGATAGGATAGAGGATAGGGGATTGGATTGGATACAGGATAGGAGACGGTAGAGGATAGGATAGGATAGAGGATAGGATAGGATAGGATAGAGGATACGATAGGATAGGATAGAGGATAGGATAGGATAGAGGATTGGATAGGATAGAGGATAGGATATGATAGAGGATAGGATATGATAGAGGATAGGATAGGATAGAGGATAGGATAGGATAGATGATAGGATAGGATAGAGGATAGGATAAGATAGAGGATAGGATAGGATAGAGGATAGGATAGGATAGAGGATAGGATAGGACAGAGGATACGATAGGATAGGATAGAGAATAGGATAGGATAGAGGATAGGATAGGATAGCGGATAGGATGGGATAGAGGATAGGATAGGATAGAGGATAGGATAGGATAGAGGATAGGATAGGATAGAGGATAGGATAGGATAGAGGATAGGATAGGATAGAGGATAGGATAGGATAGGATAGAGGATACGATAGGATAGGATAGAGGATAGGATAGGATAGAGGATTGGATAGGATAGAGGATAGGATATGATAGAGGATTGGATAGGATAGAGGATAGGATATGATAGAGGATAGGATATGATAGAGGATAGGATAGGATAGAGGATAGGATAGGATAGAGGATAGGATGGGATAGAGGATAGGATAGGATAGAGGATAGGATAGGATAGATGATAGGATAGGATAGAGGATAGGATAGGATAGAGGATAGGATAGGATAGGATAGAGGATACGATAGGATATAATAGAGGATAGGATAGGATAGAGGATTGGATCGGATAGAGGATAGGATAAGATAGAGGATAAGATAGGATAGAGTATAGGATAGGATAGAGGATAGGATAGGATAGAGTATAGGATAGGGGATTGGATAGAATAAAGGATAGGATAGGATAGAGGATAGGATAGAGGATAGGATAAGATAGAGGATAAGATAGGATAGAGTATAGGATAGGATAGAGGATAGGATAGGATAGAGGATAGGATAGGATAGGATAGAGGATACGATAGGATATAATAGAGGATAGGATAGGATAGAGGATTGGATAGGATAGAGGATAGGATATGATAGAGGATAGGACATGATAGAGGATAGGATAGGATAGATGATAGGATAGGATAGATGATAGGATAGGATAGAGGATAGGATAGGATAGAGGATAGGATAGGATAGAGGATAGTATAGGATAGATGATAGGATAGGATAGAGGATAGGATAAGATAGAGGATAGGATAGGATAGATGATATTATAGGAAAGAGGAAAGGATATGATAGAGGATACGATATTGTAGAGGATAGGATAGGATAGAGGATAGGATAGGATAGAGGATAGGATAGGATAGATGATAGGATAGGATAGAGGATAGGATAGGATAGAGGATAGTATAGGATAGATGATAGGATAGGATAGAGGATAGGATAAGATAGAGGATAGGATAGGATAGATGATATTATAGGAAAGAGGAAAGGATATGATAGAGGATACGATATTGTAGAGGATAGGATAGGATAGAGGATAGGATAGGATAGAGGACAGGATAGGATAGATGATAGGATAGGATAGAGGATAGGATATGATAGAGGATAGGATACGATAGAGGATAGGATAGGATAGAGGATAGGATAGGATAGAGGATAGGATAGGATAGAGGATAGGATAGGATAGAGGAAAGGATAGGATAGAGGATAGGATAGGTTAGAGGATAGGATAGGATAGAGGATAGGATAGGATAGGATAGAGGATACGATAGGATAGGATAGAGGATAGGATAGGATAGAGGATTGGATAGGATAGAGGATAGGATATGATAGAGGATTGGATAGGATAGAGGATAGGATATGATAGAGGATAGGATATGATAGAGGATAGGATAGGATAGAGGATAGGATAGGATAGAGGATAGGATGGGATAGAGGATAGGATAGGATAGAGGATAGGATAGGATAGATGATAGGATAGGATAGAGGATAGGATAGGATAGAGGATAGGATAGGATAGGATAGAGGATACGATAGGATATAATAGAGGATAGGATAGGATAGAGGATTGGATCGGATAGAGGATAGGATATGATAGTGGATAGGATATGATAGAGGATAGGATAGGATAGAGGATAGGATAGGATAGATGATAGGATAGGATAGAGGATAGGATCGGATAGAGTATAGGATAGGGGATTGGATAGAATAAAGGATAGGATAGGATAGAGGATAGGATAGAGGATAGGATAAGATAGAGGAGAAGATAGGATAGAGTATAGGATAGGATAGAGGATAGGATAGGATAGAGGATAGGATAGGATAGGATAGAGGATACGATAGGATATAATAGAGGATAGGATAGGATAGAGGATTGGATAGGATAGAGGATAGGATATGATAGAGGATAGGACATGATAGAGGATAGGATAGGATAGATGATAGGATAGGATAGATGATAGGATAGGATAGAGGATAGGATAAGATAGAGGATAGGATAGGATAGAGGATAGGATAGGATAGAGGATAGGATCGGATAGAGGATAGGATAGGGGATTGGATAGAATAAATGATAGGATAGGATAGAGGATAGGATAAGATAGAGGATAAGATAGGATAGAGTATAGGATAGGATAGAGGATAGGATATGATAGAGGATAGGATAGGATAGAGGATAGGATAGGATAGATGATAGGATAGGATAGAGGATAGGATAGGATAGGATAGAGGATAGGATAAGATAGAGGATAAGATAGGATAGAGGATAGGATAGGATAGAGGATAGGATAGGATAGATGATAGGATAGGATAGAGGATAGGATAGGATAGAGGATAGGATAGGATAGAGGATAGTATAGGATAGATGATAGGATAGGATAGAGGATAGGATAAGATAGAGGATAGGATAGGATAGATGATATTATAGGAAAGAGGAAAGGATATGATAGAGGATACGATATTGTAGAGGATAGGATAGGATAGAGGATAGGATAGGATAGAGGATAGGATAGGATAGATGATAGGATAGGATAGAGGATAGGATATGATAGAGGATAGGATACGATAGAGGATAGGATAGGATAGAGGATAGGATAGGATAGAGGATAGGATAGGATAGAGGATAGGATAGGATAGAGGAAAGGATAGGATAGAGGATAGGATAGGATAGAGGATAGGATAGGATAGAGGATAGGATATGATAGTGGATCAGATAGGATAGAGGATACGATACGATAGAGGATGGGATAGAGGATAGGGGATTGGATCGGATACAGGATAGGAGACGGTAGAGGATAGGATAGGATAGGATAGAGGATAGGATAGGATAGAGGATGGGATAGGATAGAGGATAGGGTAGGATAGAGGATAGGATAAGATAGAGGATAGGATAGTATAGAGGATAGGATAGGATAGAGGATAGGATAGGATAGAGGATAGGATAGGATAGGATAGAGGATACGATAGGATAGGATAGAGGATAGGATAGGATAGAGGATTGGATAGGATAGAGGATAGGATATGATAGAGGATAGGATATGATAGAGGATAGGATAGGATAGAGGATAGGATATAATAGAGGATAGGATACGATAGAGGATAGGATAGGATAAAGGATAGGATAGGATAGAGGATAGGATAAGATAGAGGATAGGATAGTATAGAGGATAGGATAGGATAGAGGATAGGATAGGATAGAGGATAGGATAGGATAGGATAGAGTATACGATAGGATAGGATAGAGGATAGGATAGGATAGAGGATTGGATAGTATAGAGGATAGGATATGATAGAGGATAGGATATGATAGAGGATAGGATAGGATAGAGGATAGGATAGGATAGATGATAGGATAGGATAGAGGATAGGATAAGATAGAGGATAGGATAGGATAGAGGATAGGATAGGATAGAGGATAGGATAGGACAGAGGATACGATAGGATAGGATAGAGAATAGGATAGGATAGAGGATAGGATAGTATAGAGGATAGGATAGGATAGAGGATAGGATAGGATAGGATAGAGGATACGATAGGATAGGATAGAGGATAGGATAGGATAGAGGATTGGATAGGATAGAGGATAGGATATGATAGAGGATTGGATAGGATAGAGGATAGGATATGATAGAGGATAGGATATGATAGAGGATAGGATAGGATAGAGGATAGGATAGGATAGAGGATAGGATGGGATAGAGGATAGGATAGGATAGAGGATAGGATAGGATAGATGATAGGATAGGATAGAGGATAGGATAGGATAGAGGATAGGATAGGATAGGATAGAGGATACGATAGGATATAATAGAGGATAGGATAGGATAGAGGATTGGATCGGATAGAGGATAGGATATGATAGTGGATAGGATATGATAGAGGATAGGATAGGATAGAGGATAGGATAGGATAGATGATAGGATAGGATAGAGGATAGGATCGGATAGAGTATAGGATAGGGGATTGGATAGAATAAAGGATAGGATAGGATAGAGGATAGGATAGAGGATAGGATAAGATAGAGGAGAAGATAGGATAGAGTATAGGATAGGATAGAGGATAGGATAGGATAGAGGATAGGATAGGATAGGATAGAGGATACGATAGGATATAATAGAGGATAGGATAGGATAGAGGATTGGATAGGATAGAGGATAGGATATGATAGAGGATAGGACATGATAGAGGATAGGATAGGATAGATGATAGGATAGGATAGATGATAGGATAGGATAGAGGATAGGATAAGATAGAGGATAGGATAGGATAGAGGATAGGATAGGATAGAGGATAGGATCGGATAGAGGATAGGATAGGGGATTGGATAGAATAAATGATAGGATAGGATAGAGGATAGGATAAGATAGAGGATAAGATAGGATAGAGTATAGGATAGGATAGAGGATAGGATATGATAGAGGATAGGATAGGATAGAGGATAGGATAGGATAGATGATAGGATAGGATAGAGGATAGGATAGGATAGGATAGAGGATAGGATAAGATAGAGGATAAGATAGGATAGAGGATAGGATAGGATAGAGGATAGGATAGGATAGATGATAGGATAGGATAGAGGATAGGATAGGATAGAGGATAGGATAGGATAGAGGATAGTATAGGATAGATGATAGGATAGGATAGAGGATAGGATAAGATAGAGGATAGGATAGGATAGATGATATTATAGGAAAGAGGAAAGGATATGATAGAGGATACGATATTGTAGAGGATAGGATAGGATAGAGGATAGGATAGGATAGAGGATAGGATAGGATAGATGATAGGATAGGATAGAGGATAGGATATGATAGAGGATAGGATACGATAGAGGATAGGATAGGATAGAGGATAGGATAGGATAGAGGATAGGATAGGATAGAGGATAGGATATGATAGAGGAAAGGATAGGATAGAGGATAGGATAGGATAGAGGATAGGATAGGATAGAGGATAGGATATGATAGTGGATCAGATAGGATAGAGGATACGATACGATAGAGGATGGGATAGAGGATAGGGGATTGGATCGGATACAGGATAGGAGACGGTAGAGGATAGGATAGGATAGGATAGAGGATAGGATAGGATAGAGGATGGGATAGGATAGAGGATAGGGTAGGATAGAGGATAGGATAAGATAGAGGATAGGATAGTATAGAGGATAGGATAGGATAGAGGATAGGATAGGATAGAGGATAGGATAGGATAGGATAGAGGATACGATAGGATAGGATAGAGGATAGGATAGGATAGAGGATTGGATAGGATAGAGGATAGGATATGATAGAGGATAGGATATGATAGAGGATAGGATAGGATAGAGGATAGGATATAATAGAGGATAGGATACGATAGAGGATAGGATAGGATAAAGGATAGGATAGGATAGAGGATAGGATAAGATAGAGGATAGGATAGTATAGAGGATAGGATAGGATAGAGGATAGGATAGGATAGAGGATAGGATAGGATAGGATAGAGTATACGATACAATAGGATAGAGGATAGGATAGGATAGAGGATTGGATAGTATAGAGGATAGGATATGATAGAGGATAGGATATGATAGAGGATAGGATAGGATAGAGGATAGGATAGGATAGATGATAGGATAGGATAGAGGATAGGATAAGATAGAGGATAGGATAGGATAGAGGATAGGATAGGATAGAGGATAGGATAGGACAGAGGATACGATAGGATAGGATAGAGAATAGGATAGGATAGAGGATAGGATAGTATAGAGGATAGGATAGGATAGAGGATTGGATAGGATAGAGGATAGGATATGATAGAGGATAGGATATGATAGAGGATACGATAGGATAGAGGATAGGATAGGATAGATGATAGGATAGGATAGAGGATAGGATAAGATAGAGGATAGGATAGGATAGAGGACAGGATAGGATAGAGGATAGGATCGGATAGAGGATAAGATAGGATAGAGGATAGGATAGGATAGATGATAGGATAGGATAGAGGATTGGATAAGATAGAGGATAGGATAGGATAGAGGATAGTATAGGGGATTGGATAGGATAGAGGATAGGATAGGATAGAGGATACGATATGATAGGATAGAGGATAGGATAGGATAGAGGATACGATATGATAGGATAGAGGATAGGATAGGATAGAGGATTGGATAGGATAGAGGATAGGATATGATATAGGATAGGATATGATAGAGGATAGGATAGGATGGAGGATAGGATAGGATAGATGATAGGATAGGATAGAGGATAGGATAAGATAGAGGATAGGATAGGATGGAGGATAGGATAGGATAGAGGATAGGATAGGACAGAGGATACGATAGGATAGGATACAGGATAGGATAGGATAGAGGATAGGATAGGATAGGATAGAGGATAGGATATTGTAGAGGATAGGATAGGATAGAGGATAGGATAGGATAGAGGATAGGATAGGATAGAGGATAGGATAGGATAGAGGATAGGATGGGATAGAGGATAGGATAGGATAGAGGATAGGATAGGATAGAGGATAGGATAAGATAGAGGATAGGATAGGATAGAGGATAGGATAGGATAGAGGATAGGATCGGCTAGAGGATAGGATAGGGGATTGGATAGAATAAAGGATAGGATTGGATAGAGGATAGGATAGAGGATAGGATAAGATAGAGGATAAGATAGGATAGAGTATTGGATAGGATAGAGGATAGGATAAGATAGAGGATAGGATAGGATAGATGATAGGATAGGATAGAGGATAGGATAGGATAGAGGATAGGATAGGATAGAGCATAGGATAGGATAGAGGATAGGATAGGATAGAGGATAGGATATGATAGAGGATAGGATAGGATAGAAGATAGGATAGGATAGATGATAGGATAGGATAGAGGATAGGATAAGATAGAGGATAAGATAGGATAGAGGATAGGATAGGATAGAGGATAGGATAGGATAGAGGATAGGATATGATAGTGGATCAGATAGAATAGAGGATTGTATAGGATAGATGATAGGATAGGATAGAGGATAGGATAAGATAGAGGATAGGATAGGATAGATGATATTATAGGGAAGAGGAAAGGATATGATAGAGGATACGATATTATAGAGGATAGGATAGGATAGAGGATAGGATATTATAAAGGATAGGATAGGATAGAGGATAGGATAGGATAGAGGATAGGATAGGATAGAGGATAGGATAGTATAGAGGATAGGATAGTATAGAGGATAGGATACGATAGAGGATACGATAGGATAGGATAGAGGATAGGATACGATAGAGGATACGATAGGATAGGATAGAGGATAGGATAGGATATAGGATAGGATATGATAGAGAATAGGATATGATAGAGGATAGGATAGGATAGAGGATAGGATAGGATAGAGGATAGGATAGGATAGAGGATAGGATAGTATAGAGGATAGGATACGATAGAGGATACGATAGGATAGGATAGAGGATAGGATACGATAGAGGATACGATAGGATAGGATAGAGGATAGGATAGGATATAGGATAGGATATGATAGAGGATAGGATATGATAGAGGATGGGATAGGATAGAGGATAGGATAGGATAGATGATAGGATAGGATAGAGGATAGGATCGGATAGAGTATAGGATAGGGGATTGGATAGAATAAAGGATAGGATAGGATAGAGGATAGGATAGAGGATAGGATAAGATAGAGGAGAAGATAGGATAGAGTATAGGATAGGATAGAGGATAGGATAGGATAGAGGATAGGATAGGATAGGATAGAGGATACGATAAGATATAATAGAGGATAGGATAGGATAGAGGATTGGATAGGATACAGGATAGGATATGATAGAGGATAGGACATGATAGAGGATAGGATAGGATAGATGATAGGATAGGATAGATGATAGGATAGGATAGAGGATAGGATAAGATAGAGGATAGGATAGGATAGAGGATAGGATAGGATAGAGGATAGGATCGGATAGAGGATAGGATAGGGGATTGGATAGAATAAATGATAGGATAGGATAGAGGATAGGATAAGATAGAGGATAAGATAGGATAGAGTATAGGATAGGATAGAGGATAGGATATGATAGAGGATAGGATAGGATAGAGGATAGGATAGGATAGATGATAGGATAGGATAGAGGATAGGATAGGATAGGATAGAGGATAGGATAAGATAGAGGATAAGATAGGATAGAGGATAGGATAGGATAGAGGATAGGATAGGATAGATGATAGGATAGGATAGAGGATAGGATAGGATAGAGGATAGGATAGGATAGAGGATAGTATAGGATAGATGATAGGATAGGATAGAGGATAGGATAAGATAGAGGATAGGATAGGATAGATGATATTATAGGAAAGAGGAAAGGATATGATAGAGGATACGATATTGTAGAGGATAGGATAGGATAGAGGATAGGATAGGATAGAGGATAGGATAGGATAGATGATAGGATAGGATAGAGGATAGGATATGATAGAGGATAGGATACGATAGAGGATAGGATAGGATAGAGGATAGGATAGGATAGAGGATAGGATAGGATAGAGGATAGGATAGGATAGAGGAAAGGATAGGATAGAGGATAGGATAGGATAGAGGATAGGATAGGATAGAGGATAGGATATGATAGTGGATCAGATAGGATAGAGGATACGATACGATAGAGGATGGGATAGAGGATAGGGGATTGGATCGGATACAGGATAGGAGACGGTAGAGGATAGGATAGGATAGGATAGAGGATAGGATAGGATAGAGGATGGGATAGGATAGAGGATAGGGTAGGATAGAGGATAGGATAAGATAGAGGATAGGATAGTATAGAGGATAGGATAGGATAGAGGATAGGATAGGATAGAGGATAGGATAGGATAGGATAGAGGATACGATAGGATAGGATAGAGGATAGGATAGGATAGAGGATTGGATAGGATAGAGGATAGGATATGATAGAGGATAGGATATGATAGAGGATAGGATAGGATAGAGGATAGGATATAATAGAGGATAGGATACGATAGAGGATAGGATAGGATAAAGGATAGGATAGGATAGAGGATAGGATAAGATAGAGGATAGGATAGTATAGAGGATAGGATAGGATAGAGGATAGGATAGGATAGAGGATAGGATAGGATAGGATAGAGTATACGATAGGATAGGATAGAGGATAGGATAGGATAGAGGATTGGATAGTATAGAGGATAGGATATGATAGAGGATAGGATATGATAGAGGATAGGATAGGATAGAGGATAGGATAGGATAGATGATAGGATAGGATAGAGGATAGGATAAGATAGAGGATAGGATAGGATAGAGGATAGGATAGGATAGAGGATAGGATAGGACAGAGGATACGATAGGATAGGATAGAGAATAGGATAGGATAGAGGATAGGATAGTATAGAGGATAGGATAGGATAGAGGATTGGATAGGATAGAGGATAGGATATGATAGAGGATAGGATATGATAGAGGATACGATAGGATAGAGGATAGGATAGGATAGATGATAGGATAGGATAGAGGATAGGATAAGATAGAGGATAGGATAGGATAGAGGACAGGATAGGATAGAGGATAGGATCGGATAGAGGATAAGATAGGATAGAGGATAGGATAGGATAGATGATAGGATAGGATAGAGGATTGGATAAGATAGAGGATAGGATAGGATAGAGGATAGTATAGGGGATTGGATAGGATAGAGGATAGGATAGGATAGAGGATACGATATGATAGGATAGAGGATAGGATAGGATAGAGGATACGATATGATAGGATAGAGGATAGGATAGGATAGAGGATTGGATAGGATAGAGGATAGGATATGATATAGGATAGGATATGATAGAGGATAGGATAGGATGGAGGATAGGATAGGATAGAGGATAGGATAGGACAGAGGATACGATAGGATAGGATACAGGATAGGATAGGATAGAGGATAGGATAGGATAGGATAGAGGATAGGATATTGTAGAGGATAGGATAGGATAGAGGATAGGATAGGATAGAGGATAGGATAGGATAGAGGATAGGATAGGATAGAGGATAGGATGGGATAGAGGATAGGATAGGATAGAGGATAGGATAGGATAGAGGATAGGATAAGATAGAGGATAGGATAGGATAGAGGATAGGATAGGATAGAGGATAGGATCGGCTAGAGGATAGGATAGGGGATTGGATAGAATAAAGGATAGGATTGGATAGAGGATAGGATAGAGGATAGGATAAGATAGAGGATAAGATAGGATAGAGTATTGGATAGGATAGAGGATAGGATAAGATAGAGGATAGGATAGGATAGATGATAGGATAGGATAGAGGATAGGATAGGATAGAGGATAGGATAGGATAGAGCATAGGATAGGATAGAGGATAGGATAGGATAGAGGATAGGATATGATAGAGGATAGGATAGGATAGAAGATAGGATAGGATAGATGATAGGATAGGATAGAGGATAGGATAAGATAGAGGATAAGATAGGATAGAGGATAGGATAGGATAGAGGATAGGATAGGATAGAGGATAGGATATGATAGTGGATCAGATAGAATAGAGGATTGTATAGGATAGATGATAGGATAGGATAGAGGATAGGATAAGATAGAGGATAGGATAGGATAGATGATATTATAGGGAAGAGGAAAGGATATGATAGAGGATACGATATTATAGAGGATAGGATAGGATAGAGGATAGGATATTATAAAGGATAGGATAGGATAGAGGATAGGATAGGATAGAGGATAGGATAGGATAGAGGATAGGATAGTATAGAGGATAGGATAGTATAGAGGATAGGATACGATAGAGGATACGATAGGATAGGATAGAGGATAGGATACGATAGAGGATACGATAGGATAGGATAGAGGATAGGATAGGATATAGGATAGGATATGATAGAGAATAGGATATGATAGAGGATAGGATAGGATAGAGGATAGGATAGGATAGAGGATAGGATAGGATAGAGGATAGGATAGTATAGAGGATAGGATACGATAGAGGATACGATAGGATAGGATAGAGGATAGGATACGATAGAGGATACGATAGGATAGGATAGAGGATAGGATAGGATATAGGATAGGATATGATAGAGGATAGGATATGATAGAGGATGGGATAGGATAGAGGATAGGATAGGATAGATGATAGGATAGGATAGAGGATAGGATAAGATAGAGGATAGGATAGGATAGAGGATAGGATAGGATAGAGGATAGGATAGGATAGAGGATAGGATAGGATAGAGGATAGGATAGGATAGAGGATAGGATAGTATAGAGGATAGGATAGTATAGAGGATAGGATACGATAGAGGATACGATAGGATAGGATAGAGGATAGGATACGATAGAGGATACGATAGGATAGGATAGAGGATAGGATAGGATATAGGATAGGATATGATAGAGAATAGGATATGATAGAGGATAGGATAGGATAGAGGATAGGATAGGATAGAGGATAGGATAGGATAGAGGATAGGATAGTATAGAGGATAGGATACGATAGAGGATACGATAGGATAGGATAGAGGATAGGATACGATAGAGGATACGATAGGATAGGATAGAGGATAGGATAGGATATAGGATAGGATATGATAGAGGATAGGATATGATAGAGGATGGGATAGGATAGAGGATAGGATAGGATAGATGATAGGATAGGATAGAGGATAGGATAAGATAGAGGATAGGATAGGATAGAGGATAGGATAGGATAGAGGATAGGATCGGATAGAGGATAGGATAGGGGATTGGATAGAATAAAGGATAGGATAGGATAGAGGATAGGATAGAGGATAAGATAGGATAGAGTATAGGATAGGATAGAGGATAGGATAGGATAGAGGATAGGATAGGATAGGATAGAGGATACGATAGGAGAGGATAGAGGATAGGATAGGATAGAGGATTGGATAGGATGGAGGATAGGATATGATAGAGGATAGGATATGGTAGAGGATAGGATAGGATAGAGGATAGGATAGGATAGATGATAGGATAGGATAGAGGATAGGATAAGATAGATGATAGGATAGGATAGAGGATAGGATAGGATAGAGGATAGGATCGGCTAGAGGATAGGATAGGGGATTGGATAGAATAAAGGATAGGATAGGATAGAGGATAGGATAGAGGATAGGATAAGATAGAGGATAAGATAGGATAGAGGATAGGATAGGATAGGATAGAGGATACGATAGGAGAGGATAGAGGATAGGATAGGATAGAGGATTGGATAGGATGGAGGATAGGATATGATAGAGGATAGGATATGGTAGAGGATAGGATAGGATAGAGGATAGGATAGGATAGATGATAGGATAGGATAGAGGATAGGATAAGATAGATGATAGGATAGGATAGAGGATAGGATAGGATAGAGGATAGGATAGGATAGAGGATAGGATATGATAGAGGATAGGATAGGATAGAGGATAGGATAGGATAGAGGATAGGATAGGATAGAGGATAATATAGGATAGATGATAGGATAGGATAGAGGATAGGATAAGATAGAGGATAGGATAGGATAGATGATATTATAGGAAAGAGGAAAGGATATGATAGAGGATACGATATTGTAGAGGATAGGATAGGATAGAGGATAGGATAGGATAGAGGATAGGATAGGATAGAGGATAGGATAGGATAGAGGATAGGATAGGATAGAGGATAGGATACGATAGAGGATACGATAGGATAGGATAGAGGATAGGATACGATAGAGGATACGATAGGATAGGATAGAGGATAGGATAGGATATAGGATAGGATATGATAGAGGTTAGGATATGATAGAGGATAGGATAGGATAGAGGATAGGATAAGATAGATGATAGGATAGGATAGAGGATATGATGAGATAGAGGATAGGATAGGATAGAGGATAGGATAGGATAGAGGATAGGATCGGCTAGAGGATAGGATAGGGGATTGGATAGAATAAAGGATAGGATTGGATAGAGGATAGGATAGAGGATAGCATAAGTTAGGGGATAAGATAGGATAGAGTATTGGATAGGATAGAGGATAGGATATGATAGAGGATAGGATAGGATAGAGGATAGGATAGGATAGATGATAGGATAGGATAGAGGATAGGATAAGATAGAGGATAGGATCGGATAGAGAATAGGATAGGGGATTGGATAGGAGAGAGGATAGGATAGGATAGAGGATAGGATACGATAGAGGATACGATAGGATACGATAGAGGATACGATAGGATAGGATAGAGGATAGGGGATTGGATCGGATACAGGATAGGAGACGGTAGAGGATAGGATAGGATAGAGGATAGGATAAGATAGAGGATAGGATAGGATAGAGGATAGGATAGGATAGAGGATAGGATAGGACAGAGGATACGATAGGATAGGGTAGAGAATAGGATAGGATAGAGGATAGGATAGTATAGAGGATAGGATAGGATAGAGGATAGGATAGGATAGAGGATAGGATAGGATAGAGGATAGGATAGGATAGAGGATACGATAGGATAGGATAGAGAATAGAATAGGATAGAGGATAGGACAGGACAGAGGATAGGATAGGATAGAGGATAGGATAGGATAGAGGATACGATAGGAATGAGGATAGGATAGAGAATAGGATAGGATAGAGGTTAGGGGATTGGATCGGATACAGGATAGGAGACGATAGAGGATAGGATAGTATAGAGGATAGGATAGGATAGAGGATAGGATAGGATAGAGGATAGGATACGATAGAGGGTACGATAGGATAGGATAGAGGATAGGATAGGATAGAGGATAGGATATGATAGAGGATAGGATAGGATAGAGGATAGGATAGGATAGAGCATAGGATAGGATAGAGGATAGGATAGGATAGAGGATAGGATATGATAGAGGATAGGATAGGATAGAAGATAGGATAGGATAGATGATAGGATAGGATAGAGGATAGGATAAGATAGAGGATAAGATAGGATAGAGGATAGGATATGATAGAGGATAGGATAGGATAGAGGATGGGATAGGATAGATGATATTATAGGAAAGAGGAAAGGATATGATAGAGGATAGGATAGGATAGATGATATTATAGGAAAGAGGAAAGGATATGATAGAGGATACGATATTGTAGAGGATAGGATAGGATAGAGGATAGGATAGGATAGAGGATAGGATAGGATAGAGGATAGGATAGGATAGAGGATAGGATAGGATAGAGGATAGGATGGGATAGAGGATAGGATAGGATAGAGGATAGGATAGGATAGAGGATAGGATAGGATAGAGGATAGGATAGGATAGATGATAGGATAGGATAGTGGATAGGATAAGATAGAGGATAGGTTAGGATAGAGGATAGGATAGGGGATTGGATAGGATAGAGGATAGGATAGGACAGAGGATAGGATACGATAGAGGATACGATAGGATAGGATAGAGGATAGGATACGATAGAGGATACGATAGGATAGGATAGAGGATAGGATAGAGGATAGGGGATTGGATAGGATAGAGGATAGGATATGATAGAGGATAGGATATGATAGAGGATAGGATAGGATAGAGGATAGGATAGGATAGAGGATAGGATACGATACAGGATACGATAGGATAGGATAGAGGATAGGATAGAGGATAGGGGATTGGATCGGATACAGGATAGGAGACGGTAGAGGATAGGATAGGATAGGATAGGATAGAGGATAGGGGATTGGATTGGATACAGGATAGGAGACGGTAGAGGATAGGATAGGATAGGATAGAGGATACGATAGGATAGGATAGAGGATAGGATAGGATAGAGGATTGGATAGGATAGAGGATAGGATATGATAGAGGATAGGATATGATAGAGGATAGGATAGGATAGAGGATAGGATAGGATAGATGATAGGATAGGATAGAGGATAGGATAAGATAGAGGATAGGATAGGATAGAGGATAGGATAGGATAGAGGATAGGATAGGACAGAGGATACGATAGGATAGGATAGAGAATAGGATAGGATAGAGGATAGGATAGGATAGAGGATAGGATGGGATAGAGGATAGGATAGGATAGAGGATAGGATAGGATAGAGGATAGGATAGGATAGAGGATAGGATAGGATAGGATAGAGGATACGATAGGATAGGATAGAGGATAGGATAGGATAGAGGATTGGATAGGATAGAGGATAGGATATGATAGAGGATTGGATAGGATAGAGGATAGGATATGATAGAGGATAGGATATGATAGAGGATAGGATAGGATAGAGGATAGGATAGGATAGAGGATAGGATGGGATAGAGGATAGGATAGGATAGAGGATAGGATAGGATAGATGATAGGATAGGATAGAGGATAGGATAGGATAGAGGATAGGATAGGATAGGATAGAGGATACGATAGGATATAATAGAGGATAGGATAGGATAGAGGATTGGATCGGATAGAGGATAGGATATGATAGTGGATAGGATATGATAGAGGATAGGATAGGATAGAGGATAGGATAGGATAGATGATAGGATAGGATAGAGGATAGGATCGGATAGAGTATAGGATAGGGGATTGGATAGAATAAAGGATAGGATAGGATAGAGGATAGGATAGAGGATAGGATAAGATAGAGGATAAGATAGGATAGAGTATAGGATAGGATAGAGGATAGGATAGGATAGAGGATAGGATAGGATAGGATAGAGGATACGATAGGATATAATAGAGGATAGGATAGGATAGAGGATTGGATAGGATAGAGGATAGGATATGATAGAGGATAGGACATGATAGAGGATAGGATAGGATAGATGATAGGATAGGATAGATGATAGGATAGGATAGAGGATAGGATAAGATAGAGGATAGGATAGGATAGAGGATAGGATAGGATAGAGGATAGGATCGGATAGAGGATAGGATAGGGGATTGGATAGAATAAATGATAGGATAGGATAGAGGATAGGATAAGATAGAGGATAAGATAGGATAGAGTATAGGATAGGATAGAGGATAGGATATGATAGAGGATAGGATAGGATAGAGGATAGGATAGGATAGATGATAGGATAGGATAGAGGATAGGATAGGATAGGATAGAGGATAGGATAAGATAGAGGATAAGATAGGATAGAGGATAGGATAGGATAGAGGATAGGATAGGATAGATGATAGGATAGGATAGAGGATAGGATAGGATAGAGGATAGGATAGGATAGAGGATAGTATAGGATAGATGATAGGATAGGATAGAGGATAGGATAAGATAGAGGATAGGATAGGATAGATGATATTATAGGAAAGAGGAAAGGATATGATAGAGGATACGATATTGTAGAGGATAGGATAGGATAGAGGATAGGATAGGATAGAGGATAGGATAGGATAGATGATAGGATAGGATAGAGGATAGGATATGATAGAGGATAGGATACGATAGAGGATAGGATAGGATAGAGGATAGGATAGGATAGAGGATAGGATAGGATAGAGGATAGGATAGGATAGAGGAAAGGATAGGATAGAGGATAGGATAGGATAGAGGATAGGATAGGATAGAGGATAGGATATGATAGTGGATCAGATAGGATAGAGGATACGATACGATAGAGGATGGGATAGAGGATAGGGGATTGGATCGGATACAGGTTAGGAGACGGTAGAGGATAGGATAGGATAGAGGATGGGATAGGATAGAGGATAGGATAGGATAGAGGATAGGATAAGATAGAGGATAGGATAGTATAGAGGATAGGATAGGATAGAGGATAGGATAGGATAGAGGATAGGATAGGATAGGATAGAGGATACGATAGGATAGGATAGAGGATAGGTTAGGATAGAGGATTGGATAGGATAGAGGATAGGATATGATAGAGGATAGGATATGATAGAGGATAGGATAGGATAGAGGATAGGATATAATAGAGGATAGGATACGATAGAGGATAGGATAGGATAAAGGATAGGATAGGATAGAGGATAGGATAAGATAGAGGATAGGATAGTATAGAGGATAAGATAGGATAGAGGATAGGATAGGATAGAGGATAGGATAGGATAGGATAGAGTATACGATAGGATAGGATAGAGGATAGGATAGGATAGAGGATTGGATAGTATAGAGGATAGGATATGATAGAGGATAGGATATGATAGAGGATAGGATAGGATAGAGGATAGGATAGGATAGATGATAGGATAGGATAGAGGATAGGATAAGATAGAGGATAGGATAGGATAGAGGATAGGATAGGATAGAGGATAGGATAGGACAGAGGATACGATAGGATAGGATAGAGAATAGGATAGGATAGAGGATAGGATAGTATAGAGGATAGGATAGGATAGAGGATTGGATAGGATAGAGGATAGGATATGATAGAGGATAGGATATGATAGAGGATACGATAGGATAGAGGATAGGATAGGATAGATGATAGGATAGGATAGAGGATAGGATAAGATAGAGGATAGGATAGGATAGAGGACAGGATAGGATAGAGGATAGGATCGGATAGAGGATAAGATAGGATAGAGGATAGGATAGGATAGATGATAGGATAGGATAGAGGATTGG
Source organism: Halictus rubicundus (assembly GCF_050948215.1). Classification (NCBI taxonomy): domain Eukaryota; kingdom Metazoa; phylum Arthropoda; class Insecta; order Hymenoptera; family Halictidae; genus Halictus; species Halictus rubicundus. Next base: position 29,988 of record NW_027488907.1, read on the forward strand.
ATAAGATAGAGGATAGGATAGGATAGAGGATAGTATAGGGGATTGGATAGGATAGAGGATAGGATAGGATAGAGGATACGATATGATAGGATAGAGGATAGGATAGGATAGAGGATTGGATAGGATAGAGGATAGGATATGATATAGGATAGGATATGATAGAGGATAGGATAGGATGGAGGATAGGATAGGATAGATGATAGGATAGGATAGAGGATAGGATAAGATAGAGGATAGGATAGGATGGAGGATAGGATAGGATAGAGGATAGGATAGGACAGAGGATACGATAGGATAAGATACAGGATAGGATAGGATAGAGGATAGGATAGGATAGGATAGAGGATAGGATATTGTAGAGGATAGGATAGGATAGAGGATAGGATAGGATAGAGGATAGGATAGGATAGAGGATAGGATAGGATAGAGGATAGGATGGGATAGAGGATAGGATAGGATAGAGGATAGGATAGAGGATAGGATAGGATAGAGGATAGGATACGATAGAGGATACGATAGGATAGGATAGAGGATAGGATACGATAGAGGATACGATAGGATAGGATAGAGGATAGGATAGAGGATAGGGGATTGGATAGGATAGAGGATAGGATATGATAGAGGATAGGATATGATAGAGGATAGGATAGGATAGAGGATAGGATAGGATAGAGGATAGGATACGATACGGGATACGATAGGATAGGATAGAGGATAGGATAGAGGATAGGGGATTGGATCGGATACAGGATAGGAGACGGTAGAGGATAGGATAGGATAGGATAGGATAGAGGATAGGGGATTGGATTGGATACAGGATAGGAGACGGTAGAGGATAGGATAGGATAGAGGATAGGATAGGATAGGATAGAGGATACGATAGGATAGGATAGAGGATAGGATAGGATAGAGGATTGGATAGGATAGAGGATAGGATATGATAGAGGATAGGATATGATAGAGGATAGGATAGGATAGAGGATAGGATAGGATAGATGATAGGATAGGATAGAGGATAGGATAAGATAGAGGATAGGATAGGATAGAGGATAGGATAGGATAGAGGATAGGATAGGACAGAGGATACGATAGGATAGGATAGAGAATAGGATAGGATAGAGGATAGGATAGGATAGAGGATAGGATGGGATAGAGGATAGGATAGGATAGAGGATAGGATAGGATAGAGGATAGGATAGGATAGAGGATAGGATAGGATAGAGGATAGGATAGGATAGAGGATAGGATAGGATAGGATAGAGGATACGATAGGATAGGATAGAGGATAGGATAGGATAGAGGATTGGATAGGATAGAGGATAGGATATGATATAGGATAGGATAGGATAGAGGATAGGATAAGATAGAGGATAGGATAGGATGGAGGATAGGATAGGATAGAGGATAGGATAGGACAGAGGATACGATAGGATAGGATACAGGATAGGATAGGATAGAGGAGAGGATAGGATAGGATAGAGGATAGGATATTGTAGAGGATAGGATAGGATAGAGGATAGGATAGGATAGAGGATAGGATAGGATAGAGGATAGGATAGGATAGAGGATAGGATGGGATAGAGGATAGGATAGGATAGAGGATAGGATAGGATAGAGGATAGGATAGGATGGAGGATAGGATAGGATAGAGGATAGGATAGGACAGAGGATACGATAGGATAAGATACAGGATAGGATAGGATAGAGGATAGGATAGGATAGGATAGAGGATAGGATATTGTAGAGGATAGGATAGGATAGAGGATAGGATAGGATAGAGGATAGGATAGGATAGAGGATAGGATAGGATAGAGGATAGGATGGGATAGAGGATAGGATAGGATAGAGGATAGGATAGAGGATAGGATAGGATAGAGGATAGGATACGATAGAGGATACGATAGGATAGGATAGAGGATAGGATACGATAGAGGATACGATAGGATAGGATAGAGGATAGGATAGAGGATAGGGGATTGGATAGGATAGAGGATAGGATATGATAGAGGATAGGATATGATAGAGGATAGGATAGGATAGAGGATAGGATAGGATAGAGGATAGGATACGATACAGGATACGATAGGATAGGATAGAGGATAGGATAGAGGATAGGGGATTGGATCGGATACAGGATAGGAGACGGTAGAGGATAGGATAGGATAGGATAGGATAGAGGATAGGGGATTGGATTGGATACAGGATAGGAGACGGTAGAGGATAGGATAGGATAGAGGATAGGATAGGATAGGATAGAGGATACGATAGGATAGGATAGAGGATAGGATAGGATAGAGGATTGGATAGGATAGAGGATAGGATATGATAGAGGATAGGATATGATAGAGGATAGGATAGGATAGAGGATAGGATAGGATAGATGATAGGATAGGATAGAGGATAGGATAAGATAGAGGATAGGATAGGATAGAGGATAGGATAGGATAGAGGATAGGATAGGACAGAGGATACGATAGGATAGGATAGAGAATAGGATAGGATAGAGGATAGGATAGGATAGAGGATAGGATGGGATAGAGGATAGGATAGGATAGAGGATAGGATAGGATAGAGGATAGGATAGGATAGAGGATAGGATAGGATAGAGGATAGGATAGGATAGAGGATAGGATAGGATAGGATAGAGGATACGATAGGATAGGATAGAGGATAGGATAGGATAGAGGATTGGATAGGATAGAGGATAGGATATGATATAGGATAGGATATGATAGAGGATAGGATAGGATGGAGGATAGGATAGGATAGATGATAGGATAGGATAGAGGATAGGATAAGATAGAGGATAGGATAGGATGGAGGATAGGATAGGATAGAGGATAGGATAGGACAGAGGATACGATAGGATAGGATACAGGATAGGATAGGATAGAGGAGAGGATAGGATAGGATAGAGGATAGGATATTGTAGAGGATAGGATAGGATAGAGGATAGGATAGGATAGAGGATAGGATAGGATAGAGGATAGGATAGGATAGAGGATAGGATGGGATAGAGGATAGGATAGGATAGAGGATAGGATAGGATAGAGGATAGGATAGGATAGAGGATAGGATAGGATAGATGATAGGATAGGATAGAGGATAGGATAAGATAGAGGATAGGTTAGGATAGAGGATAGGATAGGGGATTGGATAGGATAGAGGATAGGATAGGATAGAGGATAGGATACGATAGAGGATACGATAGGATAGGATAGAGGATAGGATACGATAGAGGATACGATAGGATAGGATAGAGAATAGGATAGGATAGAGGATAGGATAGGATAGAGGATAGGATGGGATAGAGGATAGGATAGGATAGAGGATAGGATAGGATAGAGGATAGGATAGGATAGAGGATAGGATAGGATAGAGGATAGGATAGGATAGAGGATAGGATAGGATAGGATAGAGGATACGATAGGATAGGATAGAGGATAGGATAGGATAGAGGATTGGATAGGATAGAGGATAGGATATGATATAGGATAGGATATGATAGAGGATAGGATAGGATGGAGGATAGGATAGGATAGATGATAGGATAGGATAGAGGATAGGATAAGATAGAGGATAGGATAGGATGGAGGATAGGATAGGATAGAGGATAGGATAGGACAGAGGATACGATAGGATAGGATACAGGATAGGATAGGATAGAGGAGAGGATAGGATAGGATAGAGGATAGGATATTGTAGAGGATAGGATAGGATAGAGGATAGGATAGGATAGAGGATAGGATAGGATAGAGGATAGGATAGGATAGAGGATAGGATGGGATAGAGGATAGGATAGGATAGAGGATAGGATAGGATAGAGGATAGGATAGGATAGAGGATAGGATAGGATAGATGATAGGATAGGATAGAGGATAGGATAAGATAGAGGATAGGTTAGGATAGAGGATAGGATAGGGGATTGGATAGGATAGAGGATAGGATAGGATAGAGGATAGGATACGATAGAGGATACGATAGGATAGGATAGAGGATAGGATACGATAGAGGATACGATAGGATAGGATAGAGGATAGGATAGAGGATAGGGGATTGGATAGGATAGAGGATAGGATATGATAGAGGATAGGATATGATAGAGGATAGGATAGGATAGAGGATAGGATAGGATAGAGGATAGGATACGATACAGGATACGATAGGATAGGATAGAGGATAGGATAGAGGATAGGGGATTGGATCGGATACAGGATAGGAGACGGTAGAGGATAGGATAGGATAGGATAGGATAGAGGATAGGGGATTGGATTGGATACAGGATAGGAGACGGTAGAGGATAGGATAGGATAGAGGATAGGATAGGATAGGATAGAGGATACGATAGGATAGGATAGAGGATAGGATAGGATAGAGGATTGGATAGGATAGAGGATAGGATATGATAGAGGATAGGATATGATAGAGGATAGGATAGGATAGAGGATAGGATAGGATAGATGATAGGATAGGATAGAGGATAGGATAAGATAGAGGATAGGATAGGATAGAGGATAGGATAGGATAGAGGATAGGATAGGACAGAGGATACGATAGGATAGGATAGAGAATAGGATAGGATAGAGGATAGGATAGGATAGAGGATAGGATGGGATAGAGGATAGGATAGGATAGAGGATAGGATAGGATAGAGGATAGGATAGGATAGAGGATAGGATAGGATAGAGGATAGGATAGGATAGAGGATAGGATAGGATAGAGGATAGGATAGGATAGGATAGAGGATACGATAGGATAGGATAGAGGATAGGATAGGATAGAGGATTGGATAGGATAGAGGATAGGATATGATAGAGGATAGGATATGATAGAGGATAGGATAGGATAGAGGATAGGATAGGATAGAGGATAGGATGGGATAGAGGATAGGATAGGATAGAGGATAGGATAGGATAGATGATAGGATAGGATAGAGGATAGGATAGGATAGAGGATAGGATAGGATAGGATAGAGGATACGATAGGATATAATAGAGGATAGGATAGGATAGAGGATTGGATCGGATAGAGGATAGGATATGATAGTGGATAGGATATGATAGAGGATAGGATAGGATAGAGGATAGGATAGGATAGATGATAGGATAGGATAGAGGATAGGATCGGATAGAGTATAGGATAGGGGATTGGATAGAATAAAGGATAGGATAGGATAGAGGATAGGATAGAGGATAGGATAAGATAGAGGATAAGATAGGATAGAGTATAGGATAGGATAGAGGATAGGATAGGATAGAGGATAGGATAGGATAGGATAGAGGATACGATAGGATATAATAGAGGATAGGATAGGATAGAGGATTGGATAGGATAGAGGATAGGATATGATAGAGGATAGGATATGATAGAGGATACGATAGGATAGAGGATAGGATAGGATAGATGATAGGATAGGATAGAGGATAGGATAAGATAGAGGATAGGATAGGATAGATGATATTATAGGAAAGAGGAAAGGATATGATAGAGGATACGATATTGTAGAGGGTAGGATAGGATAGAGGATAGGATAGGATAGAGGATAGGATAGGATAGAGGATAGGATAGGATAGAGGATAGGATAGGATAGAGGATAGGATAGGATAGAGGATAGGATAGGATAGAGGATAGGATAGGATAGAGGATAGGATAGGATAGAGGATAGGATAGGATAGAGGATAGGATAGGATAGAGGATAGGATAGGATAGAGGATAGGATAGGATAGAGGATAGGATAGGATAGAGGATAGGATAGGATAGATGATAGGATAGGGAAGAGGATAGGATAAGATAGAGGATAGGATAGGATAGATGATATTATAGGAAAGAGGAAAGGATATGATAGAGCATACGATATTGTAGAGGATAGGATAGGATAGAGGATAGGATAGGATAGAGGATAGGATGGGATAGAGGATAGGATAGGATAGAGGACAGGATAGGATAGAGGATAGAATAGGATAGAGGATAGGATGGGATAGAGGATAGGATAGGATAGAGGAAAGGATAGGATAGAGGATAGGATAGGATAGAGGATAGGATAGGATAGATGATAGGATAGGAGAGAGGATAGGATAAGATAGAGGATAGGTTAGGATAGAGGATAGGATAGGGGATTGGATAGGATAGAGGATAGGATAGGATAGAGGATAGGATACGATAGAGGATACGATAGGATACGATAGAGGATACGATAGGATAGGATAGAGGATAGGATAGAGGATAGGGGATTGGATCGGATACAGGATAGGAGACGGTAGAGGATAGGATAGAGGATAGGATAGGATAGAGGATAGGGGATTGGATCGGATACAGGATAGGAGACGGTAGAGGATAGGATAGGATAGAGGATACGATAGGATAGGATAGAGGATAGGATAGGATAGAGGATTGGATAGGATAGAGGATAGGATATGATAGAGGATAGGATATGATAGAGGATAGGATAGGATAGAGGATAGGATAGGATAGAGGATAGGATAGGATAGAGGATAGGATAAGATAGAGGATAGGATAGGATAGAGGATAGGATAGGACAGAGGATACGATAGGATAGGGTAGAGAATAGGATAGGATAGAGGATAGGATAGTATAGAGGATAGGATAGGATAGAGGATAGGATAGGATAGAGGATAGGATGCGATAGAGGATACTAAAGGATAGGATACAGGATAGGATAGGATAGATGATAGGATAGGATAGAGGATAGGATAAGATAGAGGATTGGATAGGATAGAGGATACGATAGGATAGGATAGAGAATAGGATAGGATAGAGGATAGGATAGGATAGAGGATAGGATAGGATAGAGGATACGATAGGATAGGATAGAGAATAGGATAGGATAGAGGATAGGACAGGACAGAGGATAGGATAGGATAGAGGATAGGATAGGATAGAGGATACGATAGGAATGAGGATAGGATAGAGAATAGGATAGGATAGAGGTTAGGGGATTGGATCGGATACAGGATAGGAGACGATAGAGGATAGGATAGTATAGAGGATAGGATAGGATAGAGGATAGGATAGGATAGAGGATAGGATACGATAGAGGGTACGATAGGATAGGATAGAGGATAGGATAGGATAGAGGATAGGATAGGATAGAGGATAGGATAGGATAGAGGATAGGATAGGATAGAGCATAGGATAGGATAGAGGATAGGATAGGATAGAGGATAGGATATGATAGAGTATAGGATAGGATAGAAGATAGGATAGGATAGATGATAGGATAGGATAGAGGATAGGATGAGATAGAGGATAAGATAGGATAGAGGATAGGATATGATAGAGGATAGGATAGGATAGAGGATGGGATAATATAGATGATATTATAGGAAAGAGGAAAGGATATGATAGAGGATAGGATAGGATAGATGATATTATAGGAAAGAGGAAAGGATATGATAGAGGATACGATATTGTAGAGGATAGGATAGGATAGAGGATAGGATAGGATAGAGGATAGGATAGGATAGAGGATAGGATAGGATAGAGGATAGGATAGGATAGAGGATAGGATGGGATAGAGGATAGGATAGGATAGAGGATAGGATAGGATAGAGGATAGGATAGGATAGAGGATAGGATAGGATAGATGATAGGATAGGATAGAGGATAGGATAAGATAGAGGATAGGTTAGGATAGAGGATAGGATAGGGGATTGGATAGGATAGAGGATAGGATAGGATAGAGGATAGGATACGATAGAGGATACGATAGGATAGGATAGAGGATAGGATACGATAGAGGATACGATAGGATAGGATAGAGGATAGGATAGAGGATAGGGGATTGGATAGGATAGAGGATAGGATATGATAGAGGATAGGATATGATAGAGGATAGGATAGGATAGAGGATAGGATAGGATAGAGGATAGGATACGATACAGGATACGATAGGATAGGATAGAGGATAGGATAGAGGATAGGGGATTGGATCGGATACAGGATAGGAGACGGTAGAGGATAGGATAGGATAGGATAGGATAGAGGATAGGGGATTGGATTGGATACAGGATAGGAGACGGTAGAGGATAGGATAGGATAGAGGATAGGATAGGATAGGATAGAGGATACGATAGGATAGGATAGAGGATAGGATAGGATAGAGGATTGGATAGGATAGAGGATAGGATATGATAGAGGATAGGATATGATAGAGGATAGGATAGGATAGAGGATAGGATAGGATAGATGATAGGATAGGATAGAGGATAGGATAAGATAGAGGATAGGATAGGATAGAGGATAGGATAGGATAGAGGATAGGATAGGACAGAGGATACGATTGGATAGGATAAAGAATAGGATAGGATAGAGGATAGGATAGGATAGAGGATAGGATGGGATAGAGGATAGGATAGGATAGAGGATAGGATAGGATAGAGGATAGGATAGGATAGAGGATAGGATAGGATTGAGGATAGGATAGGATAGAGGATAGGATAGGATAGGATAGAGGATACGATAGGATAGGATAGAGGATAGGATAGGATAGAGGATTGGATAGGATAGAGGATAGGATATGATAGAGGATTGGATAGGATAGAGGATAGGATATGATAGAGGATAGGATATGATAGAGGATAGGATAGGATAGAGGATAGGATAGGATAGAGGATAGGATGGGATAGAGGATAGGATAGGATAGAGGATAGGATAGGATAGATGATAGGATAGGATAGAGGATAGGATAGGATAGAGGATAGGATAGAGGATAGGATAGGATAGAGGATAGGATGGGATAGAGGATAGGATAGGATAGAGGATAGGATAGGATAGATGATAGGATAGGATAGAGGATAGGATATGATAGAGGATAGGATAGGATAGAGGATAGGATAGGATAGATGATAGGATAGGATAGAGGATAGGATCGGATAGAGTATAGGATAGGGGATTGGATAGAATAAAGGATAGGATAGGATAGAGGATAGGATAGAGGATAGGATAAGATAGAGGATAAGATAGGATAGAGTATAGGATAGGATAGAGGATAGGATAGGATAGAGAATAGGATAGGATAGGATAGAGGATACGATAGGATATAATAGAGGATAGGATAGGATAGAGGATTGGATAGGATAGAGGATAGGATATGATAGAGGATAGGACATGATAGAGGATAGGATAGGATAGATGATAGGATAGGATAGATGATAGGATAGGATAGAGGATAGGATAAGATAGAGGATAGGATAGGATAGAGGATAGGATAGGATAGAGGATAGGATCGGATAGAGGATAGGATAGGGGATTGGATAGAATAAATGATAGGATAGGATAGAGGATAGGATAAGATAGAGGATAAGATAGGATAGAGTATAGGATAGGATAGAGGATAGGATATGATAGAGGATAGGATAGGATAGAGGATAGGATAGGATAGATGATAGGATAGGATAGAGGATAGGATAGGATAGGATAGAGGATAGGATAAGATAGAGGATAAGATAGGATAGAGGATAGGATAGGATAGAGGATAGGATAGGATAGATGATAGGATAGGATAGAGGATAGGATAGGATAGAGGATAGGATAGGATAGAGGATAGTATAGGATAGATGATAGGATAGGATAGAGGATAGGATAAGATAGAGGATAGGATAGGATAGATGATATTATAGGAAAGAGGAAAGGATATGATAGAGGATACGATATTGTAGAGGATAGGATAGGATAGAGGATAGGATAGGATAGAGGATAGGATAGGATAGATGATAGGATAGGATAGAGGATAGGATATGATAGAGGATAGGATACGATAGAGGATAGGATAGGATAGAGGATAGGATAGGATAGATGATAGGATAGGATAGAGGATAGGATATGATAGAGGATAGGATAGGATAGAGGATAGGATAGGATAGATGATAGGATAGGATAGAGGATAGGATCGGATAGAGTATAGGATAGGGGATTGGATAGAATAAAGGATAGGATAGGATAGAGGATAGGATAGAGGATAGGATAAGATAGAGGATAAGATAGGATAGAGTATAGGATAGGATAGAGGATAGGATAGGATAGAGAATAGGATAGGATAGGATAGAGGATACGATAGGATATAATAGAGGATAGGATAGGATAGAGGATTGGATAGGATAGAGGATAGGATATGATAGAGGATAGGACATGATAGAGGATAGGATAGGATAGATGATAGGATAGGATAGATGATAGGATAGGATAGAGGATAGGATAAGATAGAGGATAGGATAGGATAGAGGATAGGATAGGATAGAGGATAGGATCGGATAGAGGATAGGATAGGGGATTGGATAGAATAAATGATAGGATAGGATAGAGGATAGGATAAGATAGAGGATAAGATAGGATAGAGTATAGGATAGGATAGAGGATAGGATATGATAGAGGATAGGATAGGATAGAGGATAGGATAGGATAGATGATAGGATAGGATAGAGGATAGGATAGGATAGGATAGAGGATAGGATAAGATAGAGGATAAGATAGGATAGAGGATAGGATAGGATAGAGGATAGGATAGGATAGATGATAGGATAGGATAGAGGATAGGATAGGATAGAGGATAGGATAGGATAGAGGATAGTATAGGATAGATGATAGGATAGGATAGAGGATAGGATAAGATAGAGGATAGGATAGGATAGATGATATTATAGGAAAGAGGAAAGGATATGATAGAGGATACGATATTGTAGAGGATAGGATAGGATAGAGGATAGGATAGGATAGAGGATAGGATAGGATAGATGATAGGATAGGATAGAGGATAGGATATGATAGAGGATAGGATACGATAGAGGATAGGATAGGATAGAGGATAGGATAGGATAGAGGATAGGATAGGATAGAGGATAGGATAGGATAGAGGATAGGATAGGATAGAGGATAGGATAGGATAGAGGATAGGATAGGATAGAGGATAGGATATGATAGTGGATCAGATAGGATAGAGGATACGATACGATAGAGGATGGGATAGAGGATAGGGGATTGGATCGGATACAGGATAGGAGACGGTAGAGGATAGGATAGGATAGGATAGAGGATAGGATAGGATAGATGATAGGATAGGATAGAGGATAGGATAAGATAGAGGATAGGATAGGATAGAGGATAGGATAGGATAGAGGATAGGATAGGACAGAGGATACGATAGGATAGGATAGAGAATAGGATAGGATAGAGGATAGGATAGTATAGAGGATAGGATAGGATAGAGGATTGGATAGGATAGAGGATCGGGTATGATAGAGGATAGGATATGATAGAGGATACGATAGGATAGAGGATAGGATAGGATAGATGATAGGATAGGATAGAGGATAGGATAAGATAGAGGATAGGATAGGATAGAGGACAGGATAGGATAGAGGATAGGATCGGATAGAGGATAAGATAGGATAGAGGATAGGATAGGATAGATGATAGGATAGGATAGAGGATTGGATAAGATAGAGGATAGGATAGGATAGAGGATAGTATAGGGGATTGGATAGGATAGAGGATAGGATAGGATAGAGGATACGATATGATAGGATAGAGGATAGGATAGGATAGAGGATTGGATAGGATAGAGGATAGGATATGATATAGGATAGGATATGATAGAGGATAGGATAGGATGGAGGATAGGATAGGATAGATGATAGGATAGGATAGAGGATAGGATAAGATAGAGGATAGGATAGGATGGAGGATAGGATAGGATAGAGGATAGGATAGGACAGAGGATACGATAGGATAGGATACAGGATAGGATAGGATAGAGGATAGGATAGGATAGGATAGAGGATAGGATATTGTAGAGGATAGGATAGGATAGAGGATAGGATAGGATAGAGGATAGGATAGGATAGAGGATAGGATAGGATAGAGGATAGGATGGGATAGAGGATAGGATAGGATAGAGGATAGGATAGGATAGAGGATAGGATAGGATAGAGGATAGGATAGGATAGATGATAGGATAGGATAGAGGATAGGATAAGATAGAGGATAGGTTAGGATAGAGGATAGGATAGGGGATTGGATAGGATAGAGGATAGGATAGGATAGAGGATAGGATACGATAGAGGATACGATAGGATAGGATAGAGGATAGGATACGATAGAGGATACGATAGGATAGGATAGAGGATAGGATAGAGGATAGGGGATTGGATAGGATAGAGGATAGGATATGATAGAGGATAGGATATGATAGAGGATAGGATAGGATAGAGGATAGGATAGGATAGAGGATAGGATGGGATAGAGGATAGGATAGGATAGAGGATAGGATAGGATAGATGATAGGATAGGATAGAGGATAGGATAGGATAGAGGATAGGATAGGATAGGATAGAGGATACGATAGGATATAATAGAGGATAGGATAGGATAGAGGATTGGATCGGATAGAGGATAGGATATGATAGTGGATAGGATATGATAGAGGATAGGATAGGATAGAGGATAGGATAGGATAGATGATAGGATAGGATAGAGGATAGGATCGGATAGAGTATAGGATAGGGGATTGGATAGAATAAAGGATAGGATAGGATAGAGGATAGGATAGAGGATAGGATAAGATAGAGGATAAGATAGGATAGAGTATAGGATAGGATAGAGGATAGGATAGGATAGAGGATAGGATAGGATAGGATAGAGGATACGATAGGATATAATAGAGGATAGGATAGGATAGAGGATTGGATAGGATAGAGGATAGGATATGATAGAGGATAGGACATGATAGAGGATAGGATAGGATAGATGATAGGATAGGATAGATGATAGGATAGGATAGAGGATAGGATAAGATAGAGGATAGGATAGGATAGAGGATAGGATAGGATAGAGGATAGGATCGGATAGAGGATAGGATAGGGGATTGGATAGAATAAATGATAGGATAGGATAGAGGATAGGATAAGATAGAGGATAAGATAGGATAGAGTATAGGATAGGATAGAGGATAGGATATGATAGAGGATAGGATACGATAGAGGATAGGATAGGATAGATGATAGGATAGGATAGAGGATAGGATAGGATAGATGATAGGATAGGATAGAGGATAGGATAAGATAGAGGATAGGATAGGATAGAGGATAGGATAGGATAGAGGATAGGATAGGACAGAGGATACGATAGGATAGGATAGAGAATAGGATAGGATAGAGGATAGGATAGTATAGAGGATAGGATAGGATAGAGGATTGGATAGGATAGAGGATAGGATATGATAGAGGATAGGATATGATAGAGGATACGATAGGATAGAGGATAGGATAGGATAGATGATAGGATAGGATAGAGGATAGGATAAGATAGAGGATAGGATAGGATAGAGGACAGGATAGGATAGAGGATAGGATCGGATAGAGGATAAGATAGGATAGAGGATAGGATAGGATAGGATAGAGTATACGATAGGATAGGATAGAGGATAGGATAGGATAGAGGATTGGATAGTATAGAGGATAGGATATGATAGAGGATAGGATATGATAGAGGATAGGATAGGATAGAGGATAGGATAGGATAGATGATAGGATAGGATAGAGGATAGGATAGGATAGATGATAGGATAGGATAGAGGATTGGATAAGATAGAGGATAGGATAGGATAGAGGATAGTATAGGGGATTGGATAGGATAGAGGATAGGATAGGATAGAGGATTGGATAAGATAGAGGATAGGATAGGATAGAGGATAGTATAGGGGATTGGATAGGATAGAGGATAGGATAGGATAGAGGATACGATATGATAGGATAGAGGATAGGATAGGATAGAGGATTGGATAGGACAGAGGATACGATAGGATAGGATACAGGATAGGATAGGATAGAGGATAGGATAGGATAGGATAGAGGATAGGATATTGTAGAGGATAGGATAGGATAGAGGATAGGATAGGATAGAGGATAGGATAGGATAGAGGATAGGATAGGATAGAGGATAGGATGGGATAGAGGATAGGATAGGATAGAGGATAGGATAGGATAGAGGATAGGATAGGATAGAGGATAGGATAGGATAGATGATAGGATAGGATAGAGGATAGGATAAGATAGAGGATAGGTTAGGATAGAGGATAGGATAGGGGATTGGATAGGATAGAGGATAGGATAGGATAGAGGATAGGATACGATAGAGGATACGATAGGATAGGATAGAGGATAGGATACGATAGAGGATACGATAGGATAGGATAGAGGATAGGATAGAGGATAGGGGATTGGATAGGATAGAGGATAGGATATGATAGAGGATAGGATATGATAGAGGATAGGATAGGATAGAGGATAGGATAGGATAGAGGATAGGATACGATACAGGATACGATAGGATAGGATAGAGGATAGGATAGAGGATAGGGGATTGGATCGGATACAGGATAGGAGACGGTAGAGGATAGGATAGGATAGGATAGGATAGAGGATAGGGGATTGGATTGGATACAGGATAGGAGACGGTAGAGGATAGGATAGGATAGAGGATAGGATAGGATAGGATAGAGGATACGATAGGATAGGATAGAGGATAGGATAGGATAGAGGATTGGATAGGATAGAGGATAGGATATGATAGAGGATAGGATATGATAGAGGATAGGATAGGATAGAGGATAGGATAGGATAGATGATAGGATAGGATAGAGGATAGGATAAGATAGAGGATAGGATAGGATAGAGGATAGGATAGGATAGAGGATAGGATAGGACTGAGGATACGATAGGATAGGATAGAGAATAGGATAGGATAGAGGATAGGATAGGATAGAGGATAGGATGGGATAGAGGATAGGATAGGATAGAGGATAGGATAGGATAGAGGATAGGATAGGATAGAGGATAGGATAGGATAGAGGATAGGATAGGATAGAGGATAGGATAGGATAGGATAGAGGATACGATAGGATAGGATAGAGGATAGGATAGGATAGAGGATTGGATAGGATAGAGGATAGGATATGATAGAGGATAGGATAGGATAGAGGATAGGATAGGATAGAGGATAGGATGGGATAGAGGATAGGATAGGATAGAGGATAGGATAGGATAGATGATAGGATAGGATAGAGGATAGGATATGATAGAGGATAGGATAGGATAGAGGATAGGATAGGATAGATGATAGGATAGGATAGAGGATAGGATCGGATAGAGTATAGGATAGGGGATTGGATAGAATAAAGGATAGGATAGGATATAGGATAGGATAGAGGATAGGATAAGATAGAGGATAAGATAGGATAGAGTATAGGATAGGATAGAGGATAGGATAGGATAGAGGATAGGATAGGATAGGATAGAGGATACGATAGGATATAATAGAGGATAGGATAGGATAGAGGATTGGATAGGATAGAGGATAGGATATGATAGAGGATAGGACATGATAGAGGATAGGATAGGATAGATGATAGGATAGGATAGATGATAGGATAGGATAGAGGATAGGATAAGATAGAGGATAGGATAGGATAGAGGATAGGATAGGATAGAGGATAGGATCGGATAGAGGATAGGATAGGGGATTGGATAGAATAAATGATAGGATAGGATAGAGGATAGGATAAGATAGAGGATAAGATAGGATAGAGTATAGGATAGGATAGAGGATAGGATATGATAGAGGATAGGATAGGATAGAGGATAGGATAGGATAGATGATAGGATAGGATAGAGGATAGGATAGGATAGGATAGAGGATAGGATAAGATAGAGGATAAGATAGGATAGAGGATAGGATAGGATAGAGGATAGGATAGGATAGATGATAGGATAGGATAGAGGATAGGATAGGATAGAGGATAGGATAGAATAGAGGATAGTATAGGATAGATGATAGGATAGGATAGAGGATAGGATAAGATAGAGGATAGGATAGGATAGATGATATTATAGGAAAGAGGAAAGGATATGATAGAGGATACGATATTGTAGAGGATAGGATAGGATAGAGGATAGGATAGGATAGAGGATAGGATAGGATAGAGGATAGGATATGATAGAGGATAGGATACGATAGAGGATAGGATAGGATAGAGGATAGGATAGGATAGAGGATAGGATAGGATAGAGGATAGGATAGGATAGAGGATAGGATAGGATAGAGGATAGGATAGGATAGAGGATAGGATATGATAGTGGATCAGATAGGATAGAGGATACGATACGATAGAGGATGGGATAGAGGATAGGGGATTGGATCGGATACAGGATAGGAGACGGTAGAGGATAGGATAGGATAGGATAGAGGATAGGATAGGATAGATGATGGGATAGGATAGAGGATAGGATAGGATAGAGGATAGTATAGGGGATTGGATAGGATAGAGGATAGGATATGATAGAGGATAGGATAGGATAGAGGATAGGATAGGATAGATGATAGGATAGGATAGAGGATAGGATAGGATAGATGATAGGATAGGATAGAGGATAGGATAAGATAGAGGATAGGATAGGATAGAGGACAGGATAGGATAGAGGATAGGATCGGATAGAGGATAAGATAGGATAGAGGATAGGATAGGATAGATGATAGGATAGGATAGAGGATTGGATAAGATAGAGGATAGGATAGGATAGAGGATAGTATAGGGGATTGGATAGGATAGAGGATAGGATAGGATAGAGGATACGATATGATAGGATAGAGGATAGGATAGGATAGAGGATTGGATAGGATAGAGGATAGGATATGATATAGGATAGGATATGATAGAGGATAGGATAGGATGGAGGATAGGATAGGATAGATGATAGGATAGGATAGAGGATAGGATAAGATAGAGGATAGGATAGGATGGAGGATAGGATAGGATAGAGGATAGGATAGGACAGAGGATACGATAGGATAGGATACAGGATAGGATAGGATAGAGGATAGGATAGGATAGGATAGAGGATAGGATATTGTAGAGGATAGGATAGGATAGAGGATAGGATAGGATAGAGGATAGGATAGGATAGAGGATAGGATAGGATAGAGGATAGGATGGGATAGAGGATAGGATAGGATAGAGGATAGGATAGGATAGAGGATAGGATAGGATAGAGGATAGGATAGGATAGAGGATAGGATACGATAGAGGATACGATAGGATAGGATAGAGGATAGGATACGATAGAGGATACGATAGGATAGGATAGAGGATAGGATAGAGGATAGGGGATTGGATAGGAAAGAGGATAGGATATGATAGAGGATAGGATATGATAGAGGATAGGATAGGATAGAGGATAGGATAGGATAGAGGATAGGATACGATACAGGATACGATAGGATAGGATAGAGGATAGGATAGAGGATAGGGGATTGGATCGGATACAGGATAGGAGACGGTAGAGGATAGGATAGGATAGGATAGGATAGAGGATAGGGGATTGGATTGGATACAGGATAGGAGACGGTAGAGGATAGGATAGGATAGAGGATAGGATAGGATAGGATAGAGGATACGATAGGATAGGATAGAGGATAGGATAGGATAGAGGATTGGATAGGATAGAGGATAGGATATGATAGAGGATAGGATATGATAGAGGATAGGATAGGATAGAGGATAGGATAGGATAGATGATAGGATAGGATAGAGGATAGGATAAGATAGAGGATAGGATAGGATAGAGGATAGGATAGGATAGAGGATAGGATAGGACTGAGGATACGATAGGATAGGATAGAGAATAGGATAGGATAGAGGATAGGATAGGATAGAGGATAGGATGGGATAGAGGATAGGATAGGATAGAGGATAGGATAGGATAGAGGATAGGATAGGATAGAGGATAGGATAGGATAGAGGATAGGATAGGATAGAGGATAGGATAGGATAGGATAGAGGATACGATAGGATAGGATAGAGGATAGGATAGGATAGAGGATTGGATAGGATAGAGGATAGGATATGATAGAGGATAGGATAGGATAGAGGATAGGATAGGATAGAGGATAGGATGGGATAGAGGATAGGATAGGATAGAGGATAGGATAGGATAGATGATAGGATAGGATAGAGGATAGGATATGATAGAGGATAGGATAGGATAGAGGATAGGATAGGATAGATGATAGGATAGGATAGAGGATAGGATCGGATAGAGTATAGGATAGGGGATTGGATAGAATAAAGGATAGGATAGGATAGAGGATAGGATAGAGGATAGGATAAGATAGAGGATAAGATAGGATAGAGTATAGGATAGGATAGAGGATAGGATAGGATAGAGGATAGGATAGGATAGATGATAGGATAGGATAGAGGATAGGATAGGATAGGATAGAGGATAGGATAAGATAGAGGATAAGATAGGATAGAGGATAGGATAGGATAGAGGATAGGATAGGATAGATGATAGGATAGGATAGAGGATAGGATAGGATAGAGGATAGGATAGGATAGAGGATAGTATAGGATAGATGATAGGATAGGATAGAGGATAGGATAAGATAGAGGATAGGATAGGATAGATGATATTATAGGAAAGAGGAAAGGATATGATAGAGGATACGATATTGTAGAGGATAGGATAGGATAGAGGATAGGATAGGATAGAGGATAGGATAGGATAGAGGATAGGATATGATAGAGGATAGGATACGATAGAGGATAGGATAGGATAGAGGATAGGATAGGATAGAGGATAGGATAGGATAGAGGATAGGATAGGATAGAGGATAGGATAGGATAGAGGATAGGATAGGATAGAGGATAGGATAGGATAGAGGATAGGATATGATAGTGGATCAGATAGGATAGAGGATACGATACGATAGAGGATGGGATAGAGGATAGGGGATTGGATCGGATACAGGATAGGAGACGGTAGAGGATAGGATAGGATAGGATAGAGGATAGGATAGGATAGAGGATGGGATAGGATAGAGGATAGGATAGGATAGAGGATAGGATAAGATAGAGGATAGGATAGTATAGAGGATAGGATAGGATAGAGGATAGGATAGGATAGAGGATAGGATAGGATAGGATAGAGGATACGATAGGATAGGATAGAGGATAGGATAGGATAGAGGATTGGATAGGATAGAGGATAGGATATGATAGAGGATAGGATATGATAGAGGATAGGATAGGATAGAGGATAGGATATAATAGAGGATAGGATACGATAGAGGATAGGATAGGATAAAGGATAGGATAGGATAGAGGATAGGATAAGATAGAGGATAGGATAGTATAGAGGATAGGATAGGATAGAGGATAGGATAGGATAGAGGATAGGATAGGATAGGATAGAGTATACGATAGGATAGGATAGAGGATAGGATAGGATAGAGGATTGGATAGTATAGAGGATAGGATATGATAGAGGATAGGATATGATAGAGGATAGGATAGGATAGAGGATAGGATAGGATAGATGATAGGATAGGATAGAGGATAGGATAAGATAGAGGATAGGATAGGATAGAGGATAGGATAGGATAGAGGATAGGATAGGACAGAGGATACGATAGGATAGGATAGAGAATAGGATAGGATAGAGGATAGGATAGTATAGAGGATAGGATAGGATAGAGGATTGGATAGGATAGAGGATAGGATATGATAGAGGATAGGATATGATAGAGGATACGATAGGATAGAGGATAGGATAGGATAGATGATAGGATAGGATAGAGGATAGGATAAGATAGAGGATAGGATAGGATAGAGGATAGGATCGGATAGAGGATAAGATAGGATAGAGGATAGGATAGGATAGATGATAGGATAGGATAGAGGATTGGATAAGATAGAGGATAGGATAGGATAGAGGATAGTATAGGGGATTGGATAGGATAGAGGATACGATAGGATAGAGGATACGATATGATAGGATAGAGGATAGGATAGGATAGAGGATTGGATAGGATAGAGGATAGGATATGATATAGGATAGGATATGATAGAGGATAGGATAGGATGGAGGATAGGATAGGATAGATGATAGGATAGGATAGAGGATAGGATAAGATAGAGGATAGGATAGGATGGAGGATAGGATAGGATAGAGGATAGGATAGGACAGAGGATACGATAGGATAGGATACAGGATAGGATAGGATAGAGGATAGGATAGGATAGGATAGAGGATAGGATAGGATAGAGGATAGGATAGGATAGGATAGAGGATAGGATAGGATAGAGGATAGGATAGGATAGAGGATAGGATAGGATAGAGGATAGGATAGGATAGAGGATAGGATATGATAGAGGATAGGATAGGATAGAAGATAGGATAGGATAGATGATAGGATAGGATAGAGGATAGGATGGGATAGAGGATAGGATAGGATAGAGGATAGGATAGGATAGATGATAGGATAGGATAGAGGATAGGATAGGGTAGAGGATAGGATAGGATAGAGGATAGGATAGGATAGATGATACTAAAGGATAGAGGATAGGATAAGATAGAGGATAGGTTAGGATAGAGGATAGGATAGGGGATTGGATAGGATAGAGGATAGGATAGGGTAGAGGATAGGATACGATAGAGGATACGATAGGATAGGATAGAGGATAGGATACGATAGAGGGTACGATAGGATAGGATAGAGGATAGGATAGGATAGAGGATAGGATAGGATAGAGGATAGGATATGATAGTGGATAGGATATGATAGAGGATAGGATAGGATAGAGGATAGGATAGGATAGATGATAGGATAGGATAGAGGATAGGATCGGATAGAGTATAGGATAGGGGATTGGATAGAATAAAGGATAGGATAGGATAGAGGATAGGATAGGATAGAGGATTGGATAGGATAGAGGATAGGATAGGATAGAGGATACGATAGGATATAATAGAGGATAGGATAGGATAGAGGATTGGATAGGATAGAGGATAGGATATGATAGAGGATAGGATATGATAGAGGATAGGATAGGATAGATGATAGGATAGTATAGATGATAGGATAGGATAGAGGATAGGATAAGATAGAGGATAGGATAGGATAGAGGATAGGATAGGATAGAGGATAGGATCGGATAGAGGATAGGATAGGGGATTGGATAGAATAAAGGATAGGATAGGATAGAGGATAGGATAAGATAGAGGATAAGATAGGATAGAGTATAGGATAGGATAGAGGATTGGATATGATAGAGGATAGGATAGGATAGAGGATAGGATAGGATAGATGATAGGATAGGATAGAGGATAGGATAGGATAGGATAGAGGATAGGATAAGATAGAGGATAAGATAGGATAGAGGATAGGATAGGATAGAGGATAGGATATGATAGAGGATAGGATAGGATAGAGGATAGGATAGGATAGAGGATAGGATATGATAGAGGATAGGATACGATAGAGGATAGGATAGGATAGAGGATAGGATAGGATAGAGGATAGGATAGGATAGATGATACTATAGGATAGAGGATAGGATAAGATAGAGGATAGGTTAGGATAGAGGATAGGATAGGGGATTGGATAGGATAGAGGATAGGATAGGATAGAGGATAGGATACGATAGAGGATACGATAGGATAGGATAGAGGATAGGATACGATAGAGGGTACGATAGGATAGGATAGAGGATAGGATAAGATAGAGGATAGGATAGGATAGATGATATTATAGGAAAGAGGAAAGGATATGATAGAGGATACGATATTGTAGAGGATAGGATAGGATAGAGGATAGGATAGGATAGAGGATAGGATAGGATAGAGGATAGGATATGATAGAGGATAGGATACGATAGAGGATAGGATAGGATAGAGGATAGGATAGGATAGAGGATAGGATAGGATAGAGGATAGGATAGGATAGAGGATAGGATAGGATAGAGGATAGGATAGGATAGAGGATAGGATAGGATAGAGGATAGGATAGGATAGAGGATAGGATATGATAGTGGATCAGATAGGATAGAGGATACGATACGATAGAGGATGGGATAGAGGATAGGGGATTGGATCGGATACAGGATAGGAGACGGTAGAGGATAGGATAGGATAGGATAGAGGATAGGATAGGATAGAGGATGGGATAGGATAGAGGATAGGATAGGATAGAGGATAGGATAAGATAGAGGATAGGATAGTATAGAGGATAGGATAGGATAGAGGATAGGATAGGATAGAGGATAGGATAGGATAGGATAGAGGATACGATAGGATAGGATAGAGGATAGGATAGGATAGAGGATTGGATAGGATAGAGGATAGGATATGATAGAGGATAGGATATGATAGAGGATAGGATAGGATAGAGGATAGGATATAATAGAGGATAGGATACGATAGAGGATAGGATAGGATAAAGGATAGGATAGGATAGAGGATAGGATAAGATAGAGGATAGGATAGTATAGAGGATAGGATAGGATAGAGGATAGGATAGGATAGAGGATAGGATAGGATAGGATAGAGTATACGATAGGATAGGATAGAGGATAGGATAGGATAGAGGATTGGATAGTATAGAGGATAGGATATGATAGAGGATAGGATATGATAGAGGATAGGATAGGATAGAGGATAGGATAGGATAGATGATAGGATAGGATAGAGGATAGGATAAGATAGAGGATAGGATAGGATAGAGGATAGGATAGGATAGAGGATAGGATAGGACAGAGGATACGATAGGATAGGATAGAGAATAGGATAGGATAGAGGATAGGATAGTATAGAGGATAGGATAGGATAGAGGATTGGATAGGATAGAGGATAGGATATGATAGAGGATAGGATATGATAGAGGATACGATAGGATAGAGGATAGGATAGGATAGATGATAGGATAGGATAGAGGATAGGATAAGATAGAGGATAGGATAGGATAGAGGATAGGATCGGATAGAGGATAAGATAGGATAGAGGATAGGATAGGATAGATGATAGGATAGGATAGAGGATTGGATAAGATAGAGGATAGGATAGGATAGAGGATAGTATAGGGGATTGGATAGGATAGAGGATACGATAGGATAGAGGATACGATATGATAGGATAGAGGATAGGATAGGATAGAGGATTGGATAGGATAGAGGATAGGATATGATATAGGATAGGATATGATAGAGGATAGGATAGGATGGAGGATAGGATAGGATAGATGATAGGATAGGATAGAGGATAGGATAAGATAGAGGATAGGATAGGATGGAGGATAGGATAGGATAGAGGATAGGATAGGACAGAGGATACGATAGGATAGGATACAGGATAGGATAGGATAGAGGATAGGATAGGATAGGATAGAGGATAGGATAGGATAGAGGATAGGATAGGATAGGATAGAGGATAGGATAGGATAGAGGATAGGATAGGATAGAGGATAGGATAGGATAGAGGATAGGATAGGATAGAGGATAGGATATGATAGAGGATAGGATAGGATAGAAGATAGGATAGGATAGATGATAGGATAGGATAGAGGATAGGATGGGATAGAGGATAGGATAGGATAGAGGATAGGATAGGATAGATGATAGGATAGGATAGAGGATAGGATAGGGTAGAGGATAGGATAGGATAGAGGATAGGATAGGATAGATGATACTAAAGGATAGAGGATAGGATAAGATAGAGGATAGGTTAGGATAGAGGATAGGATAGGGGATTGGACAGGATAGAGGATAGGATAGGGTAGAGGATAGGATACGATAGAGGATACGATAGGATAGGATAGAGGATAGGATACGATAGAGGGTACGATAGGATAGGATAGAGGATAGGATAGGATAGAGGATAGGATAGGATAGAGGATAGGATATGATAGTGGATAGGATATGATAGAGGATAGGATAGGATAGAGGATAGGATAGGATAGATGATAGGATAGGATAGAGGATAGGATCGGATAGAGTATAGGATAGGGGATTGGATAGAATAAAGGATAGGATAGGATAGAGGATAGGATAGAGGATAGGATAAGATAGAGGATAAGATAGGATAGAGTATAGGATAGGATAGAGGATAGGATAGGATAGGATAGGATAGAGGATACGATAGGATATAATAGAGGATAGGATAGGATAGAGGATTGGATAGGATAGAGGATAGGATAGGATAGAGGATACGATAGGATATAATAGAGGATAGGATAGGATAGAGGATTGGATAGGATAGAGGATAGGATATGATAGAGGATAGGATATGATAGAGGATAGGATAGGATAGATGATAGGATAGTATAGATGATAGGATAGGATAGAGGATAGGATAAGATAGAGGATAGGATAGGATAGAGGATAGGATAGGATAGAGGATAGGATCGGATAGAGGATAGGATAGGGGATTGGATAGAATAAAGGATAGGATAGGATAGAGGATAGGATAAGATAGAGGATAAGATAGGATAGAGTATAGGATAGGATAGAGGATTTGATATGATAGAGGATAGGATAGGATAGAGGATAGGATAGGATAGATGATAGGATAGGATAGAGGATAGGATAGGATAGGATAGAGGATAGGATAAGATAGAGGATAAGATAGGATAGAGGATAGGATAGGATAGAGGATAGGATATGATAGAGGATAGGATAGGATAGAGGATAGGATAGGATAGAGGATAGGATATGATAGAGGATAGGATACGATAGAGGATAGGATAGGATAGAGGATAGGATAGGATAGAGGATAGGATAGGATAGATGATACTATAGGATAGAGGATAGGATAAGATAGAGGATAGGTTAGGATAGAGGATAGGATAGGGGATTGGATAGGATAGAGGATAGGATAGGATAGAGGATAGGATACGATAGAGGATACGATAGGATAGGATAGAGGATAGGATACGATAGAGGGTACGATAGGATAGGATAGAGGATAGGATAGGATAGAGGATAGGATATGATAGTGGATAGGATATGATAGAGGATAGGATAGGATAGAGGATAGGATAGGATAGATGATAGGATAGGATAGAGGATAGGATCGGATAGAGTATAGGATAGGGGATTGGATAGAATAAAGGATAGGATAGAATAGAGGATAGGATAGAGGATAGGATAAGATAGAGGATAAGATAGGATAGAGTATAGGATAGGATAGAGGATAGGATAGGATAGGATAGGATAGAGGATACGATAGGATATAATAGAGGATAGGATAGGATAGAGGATTGGATAGGATAGAGGATAGGATAGGATAGAGGATACGATAGGATATAATAGAGGATAGGATAGGATAGAGGATTGGATAGGATAGAGGATAGGATATGATAGAGGATAGGATATGATAGAGGATAGGATAGGATAGATGATAGGATAGTATAGATGATAGGATAGGATAGAGGATAGGATAAGATAGAGGATAGGATAGGATAGAGGATAGGATAGGATAGAGGATAGGATCGGATAGAGGATAGGATAGGGGATTGGATAGAATAAAGGATAGGATAGGATAGAGGATAGGATAAGATAGAGGATAAGATAGGATAGAGTATAGGATAGGATAGAGGATTGGATATGATAGAGGATAGGATAGGATAGAGGATAGGATAGGATAGATGATAGGATAGGATAGAGGATAGGATAGGATAGGATAGAGGATAGGATAAGATAGAGGATAAGATAGGATAGAGGATAGGATAGGATAGAGGATAGGATATGATAGAGGATAGGATAGGATAGAGGATAGGATAGGATAGAGGATAGGATATGATAGAGGATAGGATACGATAGAGGATAGGATAGGATAGAGGATAGGATAGGATAGAGGATAGGATAGGATAGAGGATAGGATAGGATAGAGGATAGGATAGGATAGAGGATAGGATAGGATAGAGGATAGGATAGGACAGAGGATAGGATATGATAGTGGATCAGATAGGATAGAGGATACGATACGATAGAGGATGGGATAGAGGATAGGGGATGGGATCGGATACAGGATAGGAGACGGTAGAGGATAGGATAGGATAGGATAGAGGATAGGATAGGATAGAGGATGGGATAGGATAGAGGATAGGATAGGATAGAGGATAGGATAAGATAGAGGATAGGATAGTATAGAGGATAGGATAGGATAGAGGATAGGATAGGATAGAGGATAGGATAGGATAGGATAGAGGATACGATAGGATAGGATAGAGGATAGGATAGGATAGAGGATTGGATAGGATAGAGGATAGGATATGATAGAGGATAGGATATGATAGAGGATAGGATAGGATAGAGGATAGGATATAATAGAGGATAGGATACGATAGAGGATAGGATAGGATAAAGGATAGGATAGGATAGAGGATAGGATAGGATAGAGGATAGGATAGGATAGAGGATAGGATAGGATAGAGGATAGGATATGATAGTGGATCAGATAGGATAGAGGATACGATACGATAGAGGATGGGATAGAGGATAGGGGATTGGATCGGATACAGGATAGGAGACGGTAGAGGATAGGATAGGATAAGATAGAGGATAGGATAGGATAGAGGATGGGATAGGATAGAGGATAGGATAGGATAGAGGATAGGATAAGATAGAGGATAGGATAGTATAGAGGATAGGATAGGATAGAGGATAGGATAGGATAGAGGATAGGATAGGATAGGATAGAGGATACGATAGGATAGGATAGAGGATAGGATAGGATAGAGGATTGGATAGGATAGAGGATAGGATATGATAGAGGATAGGATATGATAGAGGATAGGATAGGATAGAGGATAGGATAGGATAGATGATAGGATAGGATAGAGGATAGGATAAGATAGAGGATAGGATAGGATAGAGGATAGGATAGGATAGAGGATAGGATAGGACAGAGGATACGATAGGATAGGTGATAGGATAGGATAGTGGATAGGATAGGATAGAGGATAGGATAGGATAGGATAGAGGATAGGATAGGATAGAGGATAGGATAGGATAGAGGATAGGATAGGATAGAGGATAGGATAGGATAGGATAGAGGATACGATAGGATAGGATAGAGGATAGGATAGGATAGAGGATTGGATAGGATAGAGGATAGGATATGATAGAGGATAGGATATGATAGAGGATAGGATAGGATAGAGGATAGGATAGGATAGAGGATAGGATGGGATAGAGGATAGGATAGGATAGAGGATAGGATAGGATAGATGATAGGATAGGATAGAGGATAGGATAGGATAGAGGATAGGATAGGATAGGATAGAGGATACGATAGGATATAATAGAGGATAGGATAGGATAGAGGATTGGATAGGATAGAGGATAGGATATGATAGAGGATAGGATAGGATAGAAGATAGGATAGGATAGATGATAGGATAGGATAGAGGATAGGATGGGATAGAGGATAGGATAGGATAGAGGATAGGATAGGATAGATGATAGGATAGGATAGAGGATAGGATAGGGTAGAGGATAGGATAGGATAGAGGATAGGATATGATAGAGGATAGGATAGGATAGAGGATAGGATAGGATAGATGATAGGATAGGATAGAGGATAGGATAGGATAGGATAGAGGATAGGATAAGATAGAGGATAGGATAGGATAGAGGATAGGATCGGCTAGAGGATAGGATATTGGATTGGATAGAATAAAGGATAGGATTGGATAGAGGATAGGATAGAGGATAGGATAAGATAGAGGATAAGATAGGATAGAGTATTGGATAGGATAGAGGATAGGATAAGATAGAGGATAGGATAGGATAGATGATAGGATAGGATAGAGGATAGGATAGGATAGAGGATAGGATAGGATAGAGCATAGGATAGGATAGAGGATAGGATAGGATAGAGGATAGGATATGATAGAGGATAGGATAGGATAGAAGATAGGATAGGATAGATGATAGGATAGGATAGAGGATAGGATAAGATAGAGGATAAGATAGGATAGAGGATAGGATAGGATAGAGGATAGGATAGGATAGAGGATAGGATATGATAGTGGATCAGATAGAATAGAGGATTGTATAGGATAGATGATAGGATAGGATAGAGGATAGGATAAGATAGAGGATAGGATAGGATAGATGATATTATAGGGAAGAGGAAAGGATATGATAGAGGATACGATATTATAGAGGATAGGATAGGATAGAGGATAGGATATTATAAAGGATAGGATAGGATAGAGGATAGGATAGGATAGAGGATAGGATAGGATAGAGGATAGGATAGTATAGAGGATAGGATAGTATAGAGGATAGGATACGATAGAGGATACGATAGGATAGGATAGAGGATAGGATACGATAGAGGATACGATAGGATAGGATAGAGGATAGGATAGGATATAGGATAGGATATGATAGAGAATAGGATATGATAGAGGATAGGATAGGATAGAGGATAGGATAGGATAGAGGATAGGATAGGATAGAGGATAGGATAGTATAGAGGATAGGATACGATAGAGGATACGATAGGATAGGATAGAGGATAGGATACGATAGAGGATACGATAGGATAG
The DNA here is from genome assembly GCF_050948215.1 of Halictus rubicundus. Lineage (NCBI taxonomy): Eukaryota > Metazoa > Arthropoda > Insecta > Hymenoptera > Halictidae > Halictus > Halictus rubicundus. Next base: position 58,389 of record NW_027488907.1, read on the forward strand.
GATAGAGGATAGGATAGGATATAGGATAGGATATGATAGAGGATAGGATATGATAGAGGATGGGATAGGATAGAGGATAGGATAGGATAGATGATAGGATAGGATAGAGGATAGGATCGGATAGAGTATAGGATAGGGGATTGGATAGAATAAAGGATAGGATAGGATAGAGGATAGGATAGAGGATAGGATAAGATAGAGGAGAAGATAGGATAGAGTATAGGATAGGATAGAGGATAGGATAGGATAGAGGATAGGATAGGATAGGATAGAGGATACGATAGGATATAATAGAGGATAGGATAGGATAGAGGATTGGATAGGATAGAGGATAGGATATGATAGAGGATAGGACATGATAGAGGATAGGATAGGATAGATGATAGGATAGGATAGATGATAGGATAGGATAGAGGATAGGATAAGATAGAGGATAGGATAGGATAGAGGATAGGATAGGATAGAGGATAGGATCGGATAGAGGATAGGATAGGGGATTGGATAGAATAAATGATAGGATAGGATAGAGGATAGGATAAGATAGAGGATAAGATAGGATAGAGTATAGGATAGGATAGAGGATAGGATATGATAGAGGATAGGATAGGATAGAGGATAGGATAGGATAGATGATAGGATAGGATAGAGGATAGGATAGGATAGGATAGAGGATAGGATAAGATAGAGGATAAGATAGGATAGAGGATAGGATAGGATAGAGGATAGGATAGGATAGATGATAGGATAGGATAGAGGATAGGATAGGATAGAGGATAGGATAGGATAGAGGATAGTATAGGATAGATGATAGGATAGGATAGAGGATAGGATAAGATAGAGGATAGGATAGGATAGATGATATTATAGGAAAGAGGAAAGGATATGATAGAGGATACGATATTGTAGAGGATAGGATAGGATAGAGGATAGGATAGGATAGAGGATAGGATAGGATAGATGATAGGATAGGATAGAGGATAGGATATGATAGAGGATAGGATACGATAGAGGATAGGATAGGATAGAGGATAGGATAGGATAGAGGATAGGATAGGATAGAGGATAGGATAGGATAGAGGAAAGGATAGGATAGAGGATAGGATAGGATAGAGGATAGGATAGGATAGAGGATAGGATAGGATAGAGGATAGGATAGGATAGGATAGAGGATACGATAGGATAGGATAGAGGATAGGATAGGATAGAGGATTGGATAGGATAGAGGATAGGATATGATAGAGGATAGGATATGATAGAGGATAGGATAGGATAGAGGATAGGATATAATAGAGGATAGGATACGATAGAGGATAGGATAGGATAAAGGATAGGATAGGATAGAGGATAGGATAAGATAGAGGATAGGATAGTATAGAGGATAGGATAGGATAGAGGATAGGATAGGATAGAGGATAGGATAGGATAGGATAGAGTATACGATAGGATAGGATAGAGGATAGGATAGGATAGAGGATTGGATAGTATAGAGGATAGGATATGATAGAGGATAGGATATGATAGAGGATAGGATAGGATAGAGGATAGGATAGGATAGATGATAGGATAGGATAGAGGATAGGATAAGATAGAGGATAGGATAGGATAGATGATATTATAGGAAAGAGGAAAGGATATGATAGAGGATACGATATTGTAGAGGATAGGATAGGATAGAGGATAGGATAGGATAGAGGATAGGATAGGATAGATGATAGGATAGGATAGAGGATAGGATATGATAGAGGATAGGATACGATAGAGGATAGGATAGGATAGAGGATAGGATAGGATAGAGGATAGGATAGGATAGAGGATAGGATAGGATAGAGGAAAGGATAGGATAGAGGATAGGATAGGATAGAGGATAGGATAGGATAGAGGATAGGATATGATAGTGGATCAGATAGGATAGAGGATACGATACGATAGAGGATGGGATAGAGGATAGGGGATTGGATCGGATACAGGATAGGAGACGGTAGAGGATAGGATAGGATAGGATAGAGGATAGGATAGGATAGAGGATGGGATAGGATAGAGGATAGGGTAGGATAGAGGATAGGATAAGATAGAGGATAGGATAGTATAGAGGATAGGATAGGATAGAGGATAGGATAGGATAGAGGATAGGATAGGATAGGATAGAGGATACGATAGGATAGGATAGAGGATAGGATAGGATAGAGGATTGGATAGGATAGAGGATAGGATATGATAGAGGATAGGATATGATAGAGGATAGGATAGGATAGAGGATAGGATATAATAGAGGATAGGATACGATAGAGGATAGGATAGGATAAAGGATAGGATAGGATAGAGGATAGGATAAGATAGAGGATAGGATAGTATAGAGGATAGGATAGGATAGAGGATAGGATAGGATAGAGGATAGGATAGGATAGGATAGAGTATACGATAGGATAGGATAGAGGATAGGATAGGATAGAGGATTGGATAGTATAGAGGATAGGATATGATAGAGGATAGGATATGATAGAGGATAGGATAGGATAGAGGATAGGATAGGATAGATGATAGGATAGGATAGAGGATAGGATAAGATAGAGGATAGGATAGGATAGAGGATAGGATAGGATAGAGGATAGGATAGGACAGAGGATACGATAGGATAGGATAGAGAATAGGATAGGATAGAGGATAGGATAGTATAGAGGATAGGATAGGATAGAGGATTGGATAGGATAGAGGATAGGATATGATAGAGGATAGGATATGATAGAGGATACGATAGGATAGAGGATAGGATAGGATAGATGATAGGATAGGATAGAGGATAGGATAAGATAGAGGATAGGATAGGATAGAGGACAGGATAGGATAGAGGATAGGATCGGATAGAGGATAAGATAGGATAGAGGATAGGATAGGATAGATGATAGGATAGGATAGAGGATTGGATAAGATAGAGGATAGGATAGGATAGAGGATAGTATAGGGGATTGGATAGGATAGAGGATAGGATAGGATAGAGGATACGATATGATAGGATAGAGGATAGGATAGGATAGAGGATACGATATGATAGGATAGAGGATAGGATAGGATAGAGGATTGGATAGGATAGAGGATAGGATATGATATAGGATAGGATATGATAGAGGATAGGATAGGATGGAGGATAGGATAGGATAGATGATAGGATAGGATAGAGGATAGGATAAGATAGAGGATAGGATAGGATGGAGGATAGGATAGGATAGAGGATAGGATAGGACAGAGGATACGATAGGATAGGATACAGGATAGGATAGGATAGAGGATAGGATAGGATAGGATAGAGGATAGGATATTGTAGAGGATAGGATAGGATAGAGGATAGGATAGGATAGAGGATAGGATAGGATAGAGGATAGGATAGGATAGAGGATAGGATGGGATAGAGGATAGGATAGGATAGAGGATAGGATAGGATAGAGGATAGGATAAGTTAGAGGATAGGATAGGATAGAGGATAGGATAGGATAGAGGATAGGATCGGCTAGAGGATAGGATAGGGGATTGGATAGAATAAAGGATAGGATTGGATAGAGGATAGGATAGAGGATAGGATAAGATAGAGGATAAGATAGGATAGAGTATTGGATAGGATAGAGGATAGGATAAGATAGAGGATAGGATAGGATAGATGATAGGATAGGATAGAGGATAGGATAGGATAGAGGATAGGATAGGATAGAGTATAGGATAGGATAGAGGATAGGATAGGATAGAGGATAGGATATGATAGAGGATAGGATAGGATAGAAGATAGGATAGGATAGATGATAGGATAGGATAGAGGATAGGATAAGATAGAGGATAAGATAGGATAGAGGATAGGATAGGATAGAGGATAGGATAGGATAGAGGATAGGATATGATAGTGGATCAGATAGAATAGAGGATTGTATAGGATAGATGATAGGATAGGATAGAGGATAGGATAAGATAGAGGATAGGATAGGATAGATGATATTATAGGGAAGAGGAAAGGATATGATAGAGGATACGATATTATAGAGGATAGGATAGGATAGAGGATAGGATATTATAAAGGATAGGATAGGATAGAGGATAGGATAGGATAGAGGATAGGATAGGATAGAGGATAGGATAGTATAGAGGATAGGATAGTATAGAGGATAGGATACGATAGAGGATACGATAGGATAGGATAGAGGATAGGATACGATAGAGGATACGATAGGATAGGATAGAGGATAGGATAGGATATAGGATAGGATATGATAGAGAATAGGATATGATAGAGGATAGGATAGGATAGAGGATAGGATAGGATAGAGGATAGGATAGGATAGAGGATAGGATAGTATAGAGGATAGGATACGATAGAGGATACGATAGGATAGGATAGAGGATAGGATACGATAGAGGATACGATAGGATAGGATAGAGGATAGGATAGGATATAGGATAGGATATGATAGAGGATAGGATATGATAGAGGATGGGATAGGATAGAGGATAGGATAGGATAGATGATAGGATAGGATAGAGGATAGGATAAGATAGAGGATAGGATAGGATAGAGGATAGGATAGGATAGAGGATAGGATAGGATAGAGGATAGGATAGGATAGAGGATAGGATAGGATAGAGGATAGGATAGTATAGAGGATAGGATAGTATAGAGGATAGGATACGATAGAGGATACGATAGGATAGGATAGAGGATAGGATACGATAGAGGATACGATAGGATAGGATAGAGGATAGGATAGGATATAGGATAGGATATGATAGAGAATAGGATATGATAGAGGATAGGATAGGATAGAGGATAGGATAGGATAGAGGATAGGATAGGATAGAGGATAGGATAGTATAGAGGATAGGATACGATAGAGGATACGATAGGATAGGATAGAGGATAGGATACGATAGAGGATACGATAGGATAGGATAGAGGATAGGATAGGATATAGGATAGGATATGATAGAGGATAGGATATGATAGAGGATGGGATAGGATAGAGGATAGGATAGGATAGATTATAGGATAGGATAGAGGATAGGATAAGATAGAGGATAGGATAGGATAGAGGATAGGATAGGATAGAGGATAGGATCGGATAGAGGATAGGATAGGGGATTGGATAGAATAAAGGATAGGATAGGATAGAGGATAGGATAGAGGATAAGATAGGATAGAGTATAGGATAGGATAGAGGATAGGATAGGATAGAGGATAGGATAGGATAGGATAGAGGATACGATAGGAGAGGATAGAGGATAGGATAGGATAGAGGATTGGATAGGATGGAGGATAGGATATGATAGAGGATAGGATATGGTAGAGGATAGGATAGGATAGAGGATAGGATAGGATAGATGATAGGATAGGATAGAGGATAGGATAAGATAGATGATAGGATAGGATAGAGGATAGGATAGGATAGAGGATAGGATCGGCTAGAGGATAGGATAGGGGATTGGATAGAATAAAGGATAGGATAGGATAGAGGATAGGATAGAGGATAGGATAAGATAGAGGATAAGATAGGATAGAGTATAGGATATTATAGAGGATAGGATATGATAGAGGATAGGATAGGATAGAGGATAGGATAGGATAGATGATAGGATAGGATAGAGGATAGGATAGGATAGAGGATAGGATATGATAGAGGATAGGATAGGATAGAGGATAGGATAGGATAGAGGATAGTATAGGGGATTGGATAGGATAGAGGATAGGATAGGATAGAGGATACGATATGATAGGATAGAGGATAGGATAGGATAGAGGATACGATATGATAGGATAGAGGATAGGATAGGATAGAGGATTGGATAGGATAGAGGATAGGATATGATATAGGATAGGATATGATAGAGGATAGGATAGGATGGAGGATAGGATAGGATAGATGATAGGATAGGATAGAGGATAGGATAAGATAGAGGATAGGATAGGATGGAGGATAGGATAGGATAGAGGATAGGATAGGACAGAGGATACGATAGGATAGGATACAGGATAGGATAGGATAGAGGATAGGATAGGATAGGATAGAGGATAGGATATTGTAGAGGATAGGATAGGATAGAGGATAGGATAGGATAGAGGATAGGATAGGATAGAGGATAGGATAGGATAGAGGATAGGATGGGATAGAGGATAGGATAGGATAGAGGATAGGATAGGATAGAGGATAGGATAAGATAGAGGATAGGATAGGATAGAGGATAGGATAGGATAGAGGATAGGATCGGCTAGAGGATAGGATAGGGGATTGGATAGAATAAAGGATAGGATTGGATAGAGGATAGGATAGAGGATAGGATAAGATAGAGGATAAGATAGGATAGAGTATTGGATAGGATAGAGGATAGGATAAGATAGAGGATAGGATAGGATAGATGATAGGATAGGATAGAGGATAGGATAGGATAGAGGATAGGATAGGATAGAGCATAGGATAGGATAGAGGATAGGATAGGATAGAGGATAGGATATGATAGAGGATAGGATAGGATAGAAGATAGGATAGGATAGATGATAGGATAGGATAGAGGATAGGATAAGATAGAGGATAAGATAGGATAGAGGATAGGATAGGATAGAGGATAGGATAGGATAGAGGATAGGATATGATAGTGGATCAGATAGAATAGAGGATTGTATAGGATAGATGATAGGATAGGATAGAGGATAGGATAAGATAGAGGATAGGATAGGATAGATGATATTATAGGGAAGAGGAAAGGATATGATAGAGGATACGATATTATAGAGGATAGGATAGGATAGAGGATAGGATATTATAAAGGATAGGATAGGATAGAGGATAGGATAGGATAGAGGATAGGATAGGATAGAGGATAGGATAGTATAGAGGATAGGATAGTATAGAGGATAGGATACGATAGAGGATACGATAGGATAGGATAGAGGATAGGATACGATAGAGGATACGATAGGATAGGATAGAGGATAGGATAGGATATAGGATAGGATATGATAGAGAATAGGATATGATAGAGGATAGGATAGGATAGAGGATAGGATAGGATAGAGGATAGGATAGGATAGAGGATAGGATAGTATAGAGGATAGGATACGATAGAGGATACGATAGGATAGGATAGAGGATAGGATACGATAGAGGATACGATAGGATAGGATAGAGGATAGGATAGGATATAGGATAGGATATGATAGAGGATAGGATATGATAGAGGATGGGATAGGATAGAGGATAGGATAGGATAGATGATAGGATAGGATAGAGGATAGGATAAGATAGAGGATAGGATAGGATAGAGGATAGGATAGGATAGAGGATAGGATAGGATAGAGGATAGGATAGGATAGAGGATAGGATAGGATAGAGGATAGGATAGTATAGAGGATAGGATAGTATAGAGGATAGGATACGATAGAGGATACGATAGGATAGGATAGAGGATAGGATACGATAGAGGATACGATAGGATAGGATAGAGGATAGGATAGGATATAGGATAGGATATGATAGAGAATAGGATATGATAGAGGATAGGATAGGATAGAGGATAGGATAGGATAGAGGATAGGATAGGATAGAGGATAGGATAGTATAGAGGATAGGATACGATAGAGGATACGATAGGATAGGATAGAGGATAGGATACGATAGAGGATACGATAGGATAGGATAGAGGATAGGATAGGATATAGGATAGGATATGATAGAGGATAGGATATGATAGAGGATGGGATAGGATAGAGGATAGGATAGGATAGATGATAGGATAGGATAGAGGATAGGATAAGATAGAGGATAGGATAGGATAGAGGATAGGATAGGATAGAGGATAGGATCGGATAGAGGATAGGATAGGGGATTGGATAGAATAAAGGATAGGATAGGATAGAGGATAGGATAGAGGATAAGATAGGATAGAGTATAGGATAGGATAGAGGATAGGATAGGATAGAGGATAGGATAGGATAGGATAGAGGATACGATAGGAGAGGATAGAGGATAGGATAGGATAGAGGATTGGATAGGATGGAGGATAGGATATGATAGAGGATAGGATATGGTAGAGGATAGGATAGGATAGAGGATAGGATAGGATAGATGATAGGATAGGATAGAGGATAGGATAAGATAGATGATAGGATAGGATAGAGGATAGGATAGGATAGAGGATAGGATCGGCTAGAGGATAGGATAGGGGATTGGATAGAATAAAGGATAGGATAGGATAGAGGATAGGATAGAGGATAGGATAAGATAGAGGATAAGATAGGATAGAGTATAGGATATTATAGAGGATAGGATATGATAGAGGATAGGATAGGATAGAGGATAGGATAGGATAGATGATAGGATAGGATAGAGGATAGGATAGGATAGAGGATAGGATATGATAGAGGATAGGATAGGATAGAGGATAGGATAGGATAGAGGATAGGATAGGATAGAGGATAATATAGGATAGATGATAGGATAGGATAGAGGATAGGATAAGATAGAGGATAGGATAGGATAGATGATATTATAGGAAAGAGGAAAGGATATGATAGAGGATACGATATTGTAGAGGATAGGATAGGATAGAGGATAGGATAGGATAGAGGATAGGATAGGATAGAGGATAGGATAGGATAGAGGATAGGATACGATAGAGGATACGATAGGATAGGATAGAGGATAGGATACGATAGAGGATACGATAGGATAGGATAGAGGATAGGATAGGATATAGGATAGGATATGATAGAGGTTAGGATATGATAGAGGATAGGATAGGATAGAGGATAGGATAAGATAGATGATAGGATAGGATAGAGGATATGATGAGATAGAGGATAGGATAGGATAGAGGATAGGATAGGATAGAGGATAGGATCGGCTAGAGGATAGGATAGGGGATTGGATAGAATAAAGGATAGGATTGGATATAGGATAGGATAGAGGATAGCATAAGTTAGGGGATAAGATAGGATAGAGTATTGGATAGGATAGAGGATAGGATATGATAGAGGATAGGATAGGATAGAGGATAGGATAGGATAGATGATAGGATAGGATAGAGGATAGGATAAGATAGAGGATAGGATCGGATAGAGAATAGGATAGGGGATTGGATAGGAGAGAGGATAGGATAGGATAGAGGATAGGATACGATAGAGGATACGATAGGATACGATAGAGGATACGATAGGATAGGATAGAGGATAGGGGATTGGATCGGATACAGGATAGGAGACGGTAGAGGATAGGATAGGATAGAGGATAGGATAAGATAGAGGATAGGATAGGATAGAGGATAGGATAGGATAGAGGATAGGATAGGACAGAGGATACGATAGGATAGGGTAGAGAATAGGATAGGATAGAGGATAGGATAGTATAGAGGATAGGATAGGATAGAGGATAGGATAGGATAGAGGATAGGATAGGATAGAGGATAGGATAGGATAGAGGATACGATAGGATAGGATAGAGAATAGAATAGGATAGAGGATAGGACAGGACAGAGGATAGGATAGGATAGAGGATAGGATAGGATAGAGGATACGATAGGAATGAGGATAGGATAGAGAATAGGATAGGATAGAGGTTAGGGGATTGGATCGGATACAGGATAGGAGACGATAGAGGATAGGATAGTATAGAGGATAGGATAGGATAGAGGATAGGATAGGATAGAGGATAGGATACGATAGAGGGTACGATAGGATAGGATAGAGGATAGGATAGGATAGAGGATAGGATATGATAGAGGATAGGATAGGATAGAGGATAGGATAGGATAGAGCATAGGATAGGATAGAGGATAGGATAGGATAGAGGATAGGATATGATAGAGGATAGGATAGGATAGAAGATAGGATAGGATAGATGATAGGATAGGATAGAGGATAGGATAAGATAGAGGATAAGATAGGATAGAGGATAGGATATGATAGAGGATAGGATAGGATAGAGGATGGGATAGGATAGATGATATTATAGGAAAGAGGAAAGGATATGATAGAGGATAGGATAGGATAGATGATATTATAGGAAAGAGGAAAGGATATGATAGAGGATACGATATTGTAGAGGATAGGATAGGATAGAGGATAGGATAGGATAGAGGATAGGATAGGATAGAGGATAGGATAGGATAGAGGATAGGATAGGATAGAGGATAGGATGGGATAGAGGATAGGATAGGATAGAGGATAGGATAGGATAGAGGATAGGATAGGATAGAGGATAGGATAGGATAGATGATAGGATAGGATAGTGGATAGGATAAGATAGAGGATAGGTTAGGATAGAGGATAGGATAGGGGATTGGATAGGATAGAGGATAGGATAGGATAGAGGATAGGATACGATAGAGGATACGATAGGATAGGATAGAGGATAGGATACGATAGAGGATACGATAGGATAGGATAGAGGATAGGATAGAGGATAGGGGATTGGATAGGATAGAGGATAGGATATGATAGAGGATAGGATATGATAGAGGATAGGATAGGATAGAGGATAGGATAGGATAGAGGATAGGATACGATACAGGATACGATAGGATAGGATAGAGGATAGGATAGAGGATAGGGGATTGGATCGGATACAGGATAGGAGACGGTAGAGGATAGGATAGGATAGGATAGGATAGAGGATAGGGGATTGGATTGGATACAGGATAGGAGACGGTAGAGGATAGGATAGGATAGGATAGAGGATACGATAGGATAGGATAGAGGATAGGATAGGATAGAGGATTGGATAGGATAGAGGATAGGATATGATAGAGGATAGGATATGATAGAGGATAGGATAGGATAGAGGATAGGATAGGATAGATGATAGGATAGGATAGAGGATAGGATAAGATAGAGGATAGGATAGGATAGAGGATAGGATAGGATAGAGGATAGGATAGGACAGAGGATACGATAGGATAGGATAGAGAATAGGATAGGATAGAGGATAGGATAGGATAGAGGATAGGATGGGATAGAGGATAGGATAGGATAGAGGATAGGATAGGATAGAGGATAGGATAGGATAGAGGATAGGATAGGATAGAGGATAGGATAGGATAGGATAGAGGATACGATAGGATAGGATAGAGGATAGGATAGGATAGAGGATTGGATAGGATAGAGGATAGGATATGATAGAGGATTGGATAGGATAGAGGATAGGATATGATAGAGGATAGGATATGATAGAGGATAGGATAGGATAGAGGATAGGATAGGATAGAGGATAGGATGGGATAGAGGATAGGATAGGATAGAGGATAGGATAGGATAGATGATAGGATAGGATAGAGGATAGGATAGGATAGAGGATAGGATAGGATAGGATAGAGGATACGATAGGATATAATAGAGGATAGGATAGGATAGAGGATTGGATCGGATAGAGGATAGGATATGATAGTGGATAGGATATGATAGAGGATAGGATAGGATAGAGGATAGGATAGGATAGATGATAGGATAGGATAGAGGATAGGATCGGATAGAGTATAGGATAGGGGATTGGATAGAATAAAGGATAGGATAGGATAGAGGATAGGATAGAGGATAGGATAAGATAGAGGATAAGATAGGATAGAGTATAGGATAGGATAGAGGATAGGATAGGATAGAGGATAGGATAGGATAGGATAGAGGATACGATAGGATATAATAGAGGATAGGATAGGATAGAGGATTGGATAGGATAGAGGATAGGATATGATAGAGGATAGGACATGATAGAGGATAGGATAGGATAGATGATAGGATAGGATAGATGATAGGATAGGATAGAGGATAGGATAAGATAGAGGATAGGATAGGATAGAGGATAGGATAGGATAGAGGATAGGATCGGATAGAGGATAGGATAGGGGATTGGATAGAATAAATGATAGGATAGGATAGAGGATAGGATAAGATAGAGGATAAGATAGGATAGAGTATAGGATAGGATAGAGGATAGGATATGATAGAGGATAGGATAGGATAGAGGATAGGATAGGATAGATGATAGGATAGGATAGAGGATAGGATAGGATAGGATAGAGGATAGGATAAGATAGAGGATAAGATAGGATAGAGGATAGGATAGGATAGAGGATAGGATAGGATAGATGATAGGATAGGATAGAGGATAGGATAGGATAGAGGATAGGATAGGATAGAGGATAGTATAGGATAGATGATAGGATAGGATAGAGGATAGGATAAGATAGAGGATAGGATAGGATAGATGATATTATAGGAAAGAGGAAAGGATATGATAGAGGATACGATATTGTAGAGGATAGGATAGGATAGAGGATAGGATAGGATAGAGGATAGGATAGGATAGATGATAGGATAGGATAGAGGATAGGATATGATAGAGGATAGGATACGATAGAGGATAGGATAGGATAGAGGATAGGATAGGATAGAGGATAGGATAGGATAGAGGATAGGATAGGATAGAGGAAAGGATAGGATAGAGGATAGGATAGGATAGAGGATAGGATAGGATAGAGGATAGGATATGATAGTGGATCAGATAGGATAGAGGATACGATACGATAGAGGATGGGATAGAGGATAGGGGATTGGATCGGATACAGGATAGGAGACGGTAGAGGATAGGATAGGATAGAGGATGGGATAGGATAGAGGATAGGATAGGATAGAGGATAGGATAAGATAGAGGATAGGATAGTATAGAGGATAGGATAGGATAGAGGATAGGATAGGATAGAGGATAGGATAGGATAGGATAGAGGATACGATAGGATAGGATAGAGGATAGGTTAGGATAGAGGATTGGATAGGATAGAGGATAGGATATGATAGAGGATAGGATATGATAGAGGATAGGATAGGATAGAGGATAGGATATAATAGAGGATAGGATACGATAGAGGATAGGATAGGATAAAGGATAGGATAGGATAGAGGATAGGATAAGATAGAGGATAGGATAGTATAGAGGATAAGATAGGATAGAGGATAGGATAGGATAGAGGATAGGATAGGATAGGATAGAGTATACGATAGGATAGGATAGAGGATAGGATAGGATAGAGGATTGGATAGTATAGAGGATAGGATATGATAGAGGATAGGATATGATAGAGGATAGGATAGGATAGAGGATAGGATAGGATAGATGATAGGATAGGATAGAGGATAGGATAAGATAGAGGATAGGATAGGATAGAGGATAGGATAGGATAGAGGATAGGATAGGACAGAGGATACGATAGGATAGGATAGAGAATAGGATAGGATAGAGGATAGGATAGTATAGAGGATAGGATAGGATAGAGGATTGGATAGGATAGAGGATAGGATATGATAGAGGATAGGATATGATAGAGGATACGATAGGATAGAGGATAGGATAGGATAGATGATAGGATAGGATAGAGGATAGGATAAGATAGAGGATAGGATAGGATAGAGGACAGGATAGGATAGAGGATAGGATCGGATAGAGGATAAGATAGGATAGAGGATAGGATAGGATAGATGATAGGATAGGATAGAGGATTGGATAAGATAGAGGATAGGATAGGATAGAGGATAGTATAGGGGATTGGATAGGATAGAGGATAGGATAGGATAGAGGATACGATATGATAGGATAGAGGATAGGATAGGATAGAGGATTGGATAGGATAGAGGATAGGATATGATATAGGATAGGATATGATAGAGGATAGGATAGGATGGAGGATAGGATAGGATAGATGATAGGATAGGATAGAGGATAGGATATGATAGAGGATAGGATAGGATGGAGGATAGGATAGGATAGAGGATAGGATAGGACAGAGGATACGATAGGATAAGATACAGGATAGGATAGGATAGAGGATAGGATAGGATAGGATAGAGGATAGGATATTGTAGAGGATAGGATAGGATAGAGGATAGGATAGGATAGAGGATAGGATAGGATAGAGGATAGGATAGGATAGAGGATAGGATGGGATAGAGGATAGGATAGGATAGAGGATAGGATAGAGGATAGGATAGGATAGAGGATAGGATACGATAGAGGATACGATAGGATAGGATAGAGGATAGGATACGATAGAGGATACGATAGGATAGGATAGAGGATAGGATAGAGGATAGGGGATTGGATAGGATAGAGGATAGGATATGATAGAGGATAGGATATGATAGAGGATAGGATAGGATAGAGGATAGGATAGGATAGAGGATAGGATACGATACAGGATACGATAGGATAGGATAGAGGATAGGATAGAGGATAGGGGATTGGATCGGATACAGGATAGGAGACGGTAGAGGATAGGATAGGATAGGATAGGATAGAGGATAGGGGATTGGATTGGATACAGGATAGGAGACGGTAGAGGATAGGATAGGATAGAGGATAGGATAGGATAGGATAGAGGATACGATAGGATAGGATAGAGGATAGGATAGGATAGAGGATTGGATAGGATAGAGGATAGGATATGATAGAGGATAGGATATGATAGAGGATAGGATAGGATAGAGGATAGGATAGGATAGATGATAGGATAGGATAGAGGATAGGATAAGATAGAGGATAGGATAGGATAGAGGATAGGATAGGATAGAGGATAGGATAGGACAGAGGATACGATAGGATAGGATAGAGAATAGGATAGGATAGAGGATAGGATAGGATAGAGGATAGGATGGGATAGAGGATAGGATAGGATAGAGGATAGGATAGGATAGAGGATAGGATAGGATAGAGGATAGGATAGGATAGAGGATAGGATAGGATAGAGGATAGGATAGGATAGGATAGAGGATACGATAGGATAGGATAGAGGATAGGATAGGATAGAGGATTGGATAGGATAGAGGATAGGATATGATATAGGATAGGATATGATAGAGGATAGGATAGGATGGAGGATAGGATAGGATAGATGATAGGATAGGATAGAGGATAGGATAAGATAGAGGATAGGATAGGATGGAGGATAGGATAGGATAGAGGATAGGATAGGACAGAGGATACGATAGGATAGGATACAGGATAGGATAGGATAGAGGAGAGGATAGGATAGGATAGAGGATAGGATATTGTAGAGGATAGGATAGGATAGAGGATAGGATAGGATAGAGGATAGGATAGGATAGAGGATAGGATAGGATAGAGGATAGGATGGGATAGAGGATAGGATAGGATAGAGGATAGGATAGGATAGAGGATAGGATAGGATGGAGGATAGGATAGGATAGAGGATAGGATAGGACAGAGGATACGATAGGATAAGATACAGGATAGGATAGGATAGAGGATAGGATAGGATAGGATAGAGGATAGGATATTGTAGAGGATAGGATAGGATAGAGGATAGGATAGGATAGAGGATAGGATAGGATAGAGGATAGGATAGGATAGAGGATAGGATGGGATAGAGGATAGGATAGGATAGAGGATAGGATAGAGGATAGGATAGGATAGAGGATAGGATACGATAGAGGATACGATAGGATAGGATAGAGGATAGGATACGATAGAGGATACGATAGGATAGGATAGAGGATAGGATAGAGGATAGGGGATTGGATAGGATAGAGGATAGGATATGATAGAGGATAGGATATGATAGAGGATAGGATAGGATAGAGGATAGGATAGGATAGAGGATAGGATACGATACAGGATACGATAGGATAGGATAGAGGATAGGATAGAGGATAGGGGATTGGATCGGATACAGGATAGGAGACGGTAGAGGATAGGATAGGATAGGATAGGATAGAGGATAGGGGATTGGATTGGATACAGGATAGGAGACGGTAGAGGATAGGATAGGATAGAGGATAGGATAGGATAGGATAGAGGATACGATAGGATAGGATAGAGGATAGGATAGGATAGAGGATTGGATAGGATAGAGGATAGGATATGATAGAGGATAGGATATGATAGAGGATAGGATAGGATAGAGGATAGGATAGGATAGATGATAGGATAGGATAGAGGATAGGATAAGATAGAGGATAGGATAGGATAGAGGATAGGATAGGATAGAGGATAGGATAGGACAGAGGATACGATAGGATAGGATAGAGAATAGGATAGGATAGAGGATAGGATAGGATAGAGGATAGGATGGGATAGAGGATAGGATAGGATAGAGGATAGGATAGGATAGAGGATAGGATAGGATAGAGGATAGGATAGGATAGAGGATAGGATAGGATAGAGGATAGGATAGGATAGGATAGAGGATACGATAGGATAGGATAGAGGATAGGATAGGATAGAGGATTGGATAGGATAGAGGATAGGATATGATATAGGATAGGATATGATAGAGGATAGGATAGGATGGAGGATAGGATAGGATAGATGATAGGATAGGATAGAGGATAGGATAAGATAGAGGATAGGATAGGATGGAGGATAGGATAGGATAGAGGATAGGATAGGACAGAGGATACGATAGGATAGGATACAGGATAGGATAGGATAGAGGAGAGGATAGGATAGGATAGAGGATAGGATATTGTAGAGGATAGGATAGGATAGAGGATAGGATAGGATAGAGGATAGGATAGGATAGAGGATAGGATAGGATAGAGGATAGGATGGGATAGAGGATAGGATAGGATAGAGGATAGGATAGGATAGAGGATAGGATAGGATAGAGGATAGGATAGGATAGATGATAGGATAGGATAGAGGATAGGATAAGATAGAGGATAGGTTAGGATAGAGGATAGGATAGGGGATTGGATAGGATAGAGGATAGGATAGGATAGAGGATAGGATACGATAGAGGATACGATAGGATAGGATAGAGGATAGGATACGATAGAGGATACGATAGGATAGGATAGAGAATAGGATAGGATAGAGGATAGGATAGGATAGAGGATAGGATGGGATAGAGGATAGGATAGGATAGAGGATAGGATAGGATAGAGGATAGGATAGGATAGAGGATAGGATAGGATAGAGGATAGGATAGGATAGAGGATAGGATAGGATAGGATAGAGGATACGATAGGATAGGATAGAGGATAGGATAGGATAGAGGATTGGATAGGATAGAGGATAGGATATGATATAGGATAGGATATGATAGAGGATAGGATAGGATGGAGGATAGGATAGGATAGATGATAGGATAGGATAGAGGATAGGATAAGATAGAGGATAGGATAGGATGGAGGATAGGATAGGATAGAGGATAGGATAGGACAGAGGATACGATAGGATAGGATACAGGATAGGATAGGATAGAGGAGAGGATAGGATAGGATAGAGGATAGGATATTGTAGAGGATAGGATAGGATAGAGGATAGGATAGGATAGAGGATAGGATAGGATAGAGGATAGGATAGGATAGAGGATAGGATGGGATAGAGGATAGGATAGGATAGAGGATAGGATAGGATAGAGGATAGGATAGGATAGAGGATAGGATAGGATAGATGATAGGATAGGATAGAGGATAGGATAAGATAGAGGATAGGTTAGGATAGAGGATAGGATAGGGGATTGGATAGGATAGAGGATAGGATAGGATAGAGGATAGGATACGATAGAGGATACGATAGGATAGGATAGAGGATAGGATACGATAGAGGATACGATAGGATAGGATAGAGGATAGGATAGAGGATAGGGGATTGGATAGGATAGAGGATAGGATATGATAGAGGATAGGATATGATAGAGGATAGGATAGGATAGAGGATAGGATAGGACAGAGGATACGATAGGATAGGATAGAGAATAGGATAGGATAGAGGATAGGATAGGATAGAGGATAGGATGGGATAGAGGATAGGATAGGATAGAGGATAGGATAGGATAGAGGATAGGATAGGATAGAGGATAGGATAGGATAGAGGATAGGATAGGATAGAGGATAGGATAGGATAGAGGATAGGATAGGATAGGATAGAGGATACGATAGGATAGGATAGAGGATAGGATAGGATAGAGGATTGGATAGGATAGAGGATAGGATATGATAGAGGATAGGATATGATAGAGGATAGGATAGGATAGAGGATAGGATAGGATAGAGGATAGGATGGGATAGAGGATAGGATAGGATAGAGGATAGGATAGGATAGATGATAGGATAGGATAGAGGATAGGATAGGATAGAGGATAGGATAGGATAGGATAGAGGATACGATAGGATATAATAGAGGATAGGATAGGATAGAGGATTGGATCGGATAGAGGATAGGATATGATAGTGGATAGGATATGATAGAGGATAGGATAGGATAGAGGATAGGATAGGATAGATGATAGGATAGGATAGAGGATAGGATAAGATAGAGGATAGGATAGAGGATAGGGGATTGGATCGGATACAGGATAGGAGACGGTAGAGGATAGGATAGGATAGGATAGGATAGAGGATAGGGGATTGGATTGGATACAGGATAGGAGACGGTAGAGGATAGGATAGGATAGAGGATAGGATAGGATAGGATAGAGGATACGATAGGATAGGATAGAGGATAGGATAGGATAGAGGATTGGATAGGATAGAGGATAGGATATGATAGAGGATAGGATATGATAGAGGATAGGATAGGATAGAGGATAGGATAGGATAGATGATAGGATAGGATAGAGGATAGGATAAGATAGAGGATAGGATAGGATAGAGGATAGGATAGGATAGAGGATAGGATAGGACAGAGGATACGATAGGATAGGATAGAGAATAGGATAGGATAGAGGATAGGATAGGATAGAGGATAGGATGGGATAGAGGATAGGATAGGATAGAGGATAGGATAGGATAGAGGATAGGATAGGATAGAGGATAGGATAGGATAGAGGATAGGATAGGATAGAGGATAGGATAGGATAGAGGATAGGATAGGATAGGATAGAGGATACGATAGGATAGGATAGAGGATAGGATAGGATAGAGGATTGGATAGGATAGAGGATAGGATATGATAGAGGATAGGATATGATAGAGGATAGGATAGGATAGAGGATAGGATAGGATAGAGGATAGGATGGGATAGAGGATAGGATAGGATAGAGGATAGGATAGGATAGATGATAGGATAGGATAGAGGATAGGATAGGATAGAGGATAGGATAGGATAGGATAGAGGATACGATAGGATATAATAGAGGATAGGATAGGATAGAGGATTGGATCGGATAGAGGATAGGATATGATAGTGGATAGGATATGATAGAGGATAGGATAGGATAGAGGATAGGATAGGATAGATGATAGGATAGGATAGAGGATAGGATCGGATAGAGTATAGGATAGGGGATTGGATAGAATAAAGGATAGGATAGGATAGAGGATAGGATAGAGGATAGGATAAGATAGAGGATAAGATAGGATAGAGTATAGGATAGGATAGAGGATAGGATAGGATAGAGGATAGGATAGGATAGGATAGAGGATACGATAGGATATAATAGAGGATAGGATAGGATAGAGGATTGGATAGGATAGAGGATAGGATATGATAGAGGATAGGATATGATAGAGGATACGATAGGATAGAGGATAGGATAGGATAGATGATAGGATAGGATAGAGGATAGGATAAGATAGAGGATAGGATAGGATAGATGATATTATAGGAAAGAGGAAAGGATATGATAGAGGATACGATATTGTAGAGGGTAGGATAGGATAGAGGATAGGATAGGATAGAGGATAGGATAGGATAGAGGATAGGATAGGATAGAGGATAGGATAGGATAGAGGATAGGATAGGATAGAGGATAGGATAGGATAGAGGATAGGATAGGATAGAGGATAGGATAGGATAGAGGATAGGATAGGATAGAGGATAGGATAGGATAGAGGATAGGATAGGATAGATGATAGGATAGGGAAGAGGATAGGATAAGATAGAGGATAGGATAGGATAGATGATATTATAGGAAAGAGGAAAGGATATGATAGAGCATACGATATTGTAGAGGATAGGATAGGATAGAGGATAGGATAGGATAGAGGATAGGATGGGATAGAGGATAGGATAGGATAGAGGACAGGATAGGATAGAGGATAGAATAGGATAGAGGATAGGATGGGATAGAGGATAGGATAGGATAGAGGAAAGGATAGGATAGAGGATAGGATAGGATAGAGGATAGGATAGGATAGATGATAGGATAGGAGAGAGGATAGGATAAGATAGAGGATAGGTTAGGATAGAGGATAGGATAGGGGATTGGATAGGATAGAGGATAGGATAGGATAGAGGATAGGATACGATAGAGGATACGATAGGATACGATAGAGGATACGATAGGATAGGATAGAGGATAGGATAGAGGATAGGGGATTGGATCGGATACAGGATAGGAGACGGTAGAGGATAGGATAGAGGATAGGATAGGATAGAGGATAGGGGATTGGATCGGATACAGGATAGGAGACGGTAGAGGATAGGATAGGATAGAGGATACGATAGGATAGGATAGAGGATAGGATAGGATAGAGGATTGGATAGGATAGAGGATAGGATATGATAGAGGATAGGATATGATAGAGGATAGGATAGGATAGAGGATAGGATAGGATAGAGGATAGGATAGGATAGAGGATAGGATAAGATAGAGGATAGGATAGGATAGAGGATAGGATAGGACAGAGGATACGATAGGATAGGGTAGAGAATAGGATAGGATAGAGGATAGGATAGTATAGAGGATAGGATAGGATAGAGGATAGGATAGGATAGAGGATAGGATGCGATAGAGGATACTAAAGGATAGGATACAGGATAGGATAGGATAGATGATAGGATAGGATAGAGGATAGGATAAGATAGAGGATTGGATAGGATAGAGGATACGATAGGATAGGATAGAGAATAGGATAGGATAGAGGATAGGATAGGATAGAGGATAGGATAGGATAGAGGATACGATAGGATAGGATAGAGAATAGGATAGGATAGAGGATAGGACAGGACAGAGGATAGGATAGGATAGAGGATAGGATAGGATAGAGGATACGATAGGAATGAGGATAGGATAGAGAATAGGATAGGATAGAGGTTAGGGGATTGGATCGGATACAGGATAGGAGACGATAGAGGATAGGATAGTATAGAGGATAGGATAGGATAGAGGATAGGATAGGATAGAGGATAGGATACGATAGAGGGTACGATAGGATAGGATAGAGGATAGGATAGGATAGAGGATAGGATAGGATAGAGGATAGGATAGGATAGAGGATAGGATAGGATAGAGGATAGGATAGGATAGAGCATAGGATAGGATAGAGGATAGGATAGGATAGAGGATAGGATATGATAGAGTATAGGATAGGATAGAAGATAGGATAGGATAGATGATAGGATAGGATAGAGGATAGGATAAGATAGAGGATAAGATAGGATAGAGGATAGGATATGATAGAGGATAGGATAGGATAGAGGATGGGATAATATAGATGATATTATAGGAAAGAGGAAAGGATATGATAGAGGATAGGATAGGATAGATGATATTATAGGAAAGAGGAAAGGATATGATAGAGGATACGATATTGTAGAGGATAGGATAGGATAGAGGATAGGATAGGATAGAGGATAGGATAGGATAGAGGATAGGATAGGATAGAGGATAGGATAGGATAGAGGATAGGATGGGATAGAGGATAGGATAGGATAGAGGATAGGATAGGATAGAGGATAGGATAGGATAGAGGATAGGATAGGATAGATGATAGGATAGGATAGAGGATAGGATAAGATAGAGGATAGGTTAGGATAGAGGATAGGATAGGGGATTGGATAGGATAGAGGATAGGATAGGATAGAGGATAGGATACGATAGAGGATACGATAGGATAGGATAGAGGATAGGATACGATAGAGGATACGATAGGATAGGATAGAGGATAGGATAGAGGATAGGGGATTGGATAGGATAGAGGATAGGATATGATAGAGGATAGGATATGATAGAGGATAGGATAGGATAGAGGATAGGATAGGATAGAGGATAGGATACGATACAGGATACGATAGGATAGGATAGAGGATAGGATAGAGGATAGGGGATTGGATCGGATACAGGATAGGAGACGGTAGAGGATAGGATAGGATAGGATAGGATAGAGGATAGGGGATTGGATTGGATACAGGATAGGAGACGGTAGAGGATAGGATAGGATAGAGGATAGGATAGGATAGGATAGAGGATACGATAGGATAGGATAGAGGATAGGATAGGATAGAGGATTGGATAGGATAGAGGATAGGATATGATAGAGGATAGGATATGATAGAGGATAGGATAGGATAGAGGATAGGATAGGATAGATGATAGGATAGGATAGAGGATAGGATAAGATAGAGGATAGGATAGGATAGAGGATAGGATAGGATAGAGGATAGGATAGGACAGAGGATACGATTGGATAGGATAGAGAATAGGATAGGATAGAGGATAGGATAGGATAGAGGATAGGATGGGATAGAGGATAGGATAGGATAGAGGATAGGATAGGATAGAGGATAGGATAGGATAGAGGATAGGATAGGATTGAGGATAGGATAGGATAGAGGATAGGATAGGATAGGATAGAGGATACGATAGGATAGGATAGAGGATAGGATAGGATAGAGGATTGGATAGGATAGAGGATAGGATATGATAGAGGATTGGATAGGATAGAGGATAGGATATGATAGAGGATAGGATATGATAGAGGATAGGATAGGATAGAGGATAGGATAGGATAGAGGATAGGATGGGATAGAGGATAGGATAGGATAGAGGATAGGATAGGATAGATGATAGGATAGGATAGAGGATAGGATAGGATAGAGGATAGGATAGAGGATAGGATAGGATAGAGGATAGGATGGGATAGAGGATAGGATAGGATAGAGGATAGGATAGGATAGATGATAGGATAGGATAGAGGATAGGATATGATAGAGGATAGGATAGGATAGAGGATAGGATAGGATAGATGATAGGATAGGATAGAGGATAGGATCGGATAGAGTATAGGATAGGGGATTGGATAGAATAAAGGATAGGATAGGATAGAGGATAGGATAGAGGATAGGATAAGATAGAGGATAAGATAGGATAGAGTATAGGATAGGATAGAGGATAGGATAGGATAGAGGATAGGATAGGATAGGATAGAGGATACGATAGGATATAATAGAGGATAGGATAGGATAGAGGATTGGATAGGATAGAGGATAGGATATGATAGAGGATAGGACATGATAGAGGATAGGATAGGATAGATGATAGGATAGGATAGATGATAGGATAGGATAGAGGATAGGATAAGATAGAGGATAGGATAGGATAGAGGATAGGATAGGATAGAGGATAGGATCGGATAGAGGATAGGATAGGGGATTGGATAGAATAAATGATAGGATAGGATAGAGGATAGGATAAGATAGAGGATAAGATAGGATAGAGTATAGGATAGGATAGAGGATAGGATATGATAGAGGATAGGATAGGATAGAGGATAGGATAGGATAGATGATAGGATAGGATAGAGGATAGGATAGGATAGGATAGAGGATAGGATAAGATAGAGGATAAGATAGGATAGAGGATAGGATAGGATAGAGGATAGGATAGGATAGATGATAGGATAGGATAGAGGATAGGATAGGATAGAGGATAGGATAGGATAGAGGATAGTATAGGATAGATGATAGGATAGGATAGAGGATAGGATAAGATAGAGGATAGGATAGGATAGATGATATTATAGGAAAGAGGAAAGGATATGATAGAGGATACGATATTGTAGAGGATAGGATAGGATAGAGGATAGGATAGGATAGAGGATAGGATAGGATAGATGATAGGATAGGATAGAGGATAGGATATGATAGAGGATAGGATACGATAGAGGATAGGATAGGATAGAGGATAGGATAGGATAGAGGATAGGATAGGATAGAGGATAGGATAGGATAGAGGATAGGATAGGATAGAGGATAGGATAGGATAGAGGATAGGATAGGATAGAGGATAGGATATGATAGTGGATCAGATAGGATAGAGGATACGATACGATAGAGGATGGGATAGAGGATAGGGGATTGGATCGGATACAGGATAGGAGACGGTAGAGGATAGGATAGGATAGGATAGAGGATAGGATAGGATAGATGATAGGATAGGATAGAGGATAGGATAAGATAGAGGATAGGATAGGATAGAGGATAGGATAGGATAGAGGATAGGATAGGACAGAGGATACGATAGGATAGGATAGAGAATAGGATAGGATAGAGGATAGGATAGTATAGAGGATAGGATAGGATAGAGGATTGGATAGGATAGAGGATCGGGTATGATAGAGGATAGGATATGATAGAGGATACGATAGGATAGAGGATAGGATAGGATAGATGATAGGATAGGATAGAGGATAGGATAAGATAGAGGATAGGATAGGATAGAGGACAGGATAGGATAGAGGATAGGATCGGATAGAGGATAAGATAGGATAGAGGATAGGATAGGATAGATGATAGGATAGGATAGAGGATTGGATAAGATAGAGGATAGGATAGGATAGAGGATAGTATAGGGGATTGGATAGGATAGAGGATAGGATAGGATAGAGGATAAGATAGGATAGAGGATAGGATAGGATAGGATAGAGTATACGATAGGATAGGATAGAGGATAGGATAGGATAGAGGATTGGATAGTATAGAGGATAGGATATGATAGAGGATAGGATATGATAGAGGATAGGATAGGATAGAGGATAGGATAGGATAGATGATAGGATAGGATAGAGGATAGGATATGATAGAGGATAGGATACGATAGAGGATAGGATAGGATAGAGGATAGGATAGGATAGAGGATAGGATAGGATAGAGGATAGGATAGGATAGAGGATAGGATAGGATAGAGGATAGGATAGGATAGAGGATAGGATAGGATAGAGGATAGGATATGATAGTGGATCAGATAGGATAGAGGATACGATACGATAGAGGATGGGATAGAGGATAGGGGATTGGATCGGATACAGGATAGGAGACGGTAGAGGATAGGATAGGATAGGATAGAGGATAGGATAGGATAGATGATAGGATAGGATAGAGGATAGGATAAGATAGAGGATAGGATAGGATAGAGGATAGGATAGGATAGAGGATAGGATAGGACAGAGGATACGATAGGATAGGATAGAGAATAGGATAGGATAGAGGATAGGATAGTATAGAGGATAGGATAGGATAGAGGATTGGATAGGATAGAGGATCGGGTATGATAGAGGATAGGATATGATAGAGGATACGATAGGATAGAGGATAGGATAGGATAGATGATAGGATAGGATAGAGGATAGGATAAGATAGAGGATAGGATAGGATAGAGGACAGGATAGGATAGAGGATAGGATCGGATAGAGGATAAGATAGGATAGAGGATAGGATAGGATAGATGATAGGATAGGATAGAGGATTGGATAAGATAGAGGATAGGATAGGATAGAGGATAGTATAGGGGATTGGATAGGATAGAGGATAGGATAGGATAGAGGATAAGATAGGATAGAGGATAGGATAGGATAGGATAGAGTATACGATAGGATAGGATAGAGGATAGGATAGGATAGAGGATTGGATAGTATAGAGGATAGGATATGATAGAGGATAGGATATGATAGAGGATAGGATAGGATAGAGGATAGGATAGGATAGATGATAGGATAGGATAGAGGATAGGATAGGATAGATGATAGGATAGGATAGAGGATTGGATAAGATAGAGGATAGGATAGGATAGAGGATAGTATAGGGGATTGGATAGGATAGAGGATAGGATAGGATAGAGGATTGGATAAGATAGAGGATAGGATAGGATAGAGGATAGTATAGGGGATTGGATAGGATAGAGGATAGGATAGGATAGAGGATACGATATGATAGGATAGAGGATAGGATAGGATAGAGGATTGGATAGGATAGAGGATAGGATATGATATAGGATAGGATATGATAGAGGATAGGATAGGATGGAGGATAGGATAGGATAGATGATAGGATAGGATAGAGGATAGGATAAGATAGAGGATAGGATAGGATGGAGGATAGGATAGGATAGAGGATAGGATAGGACAGAGGATACGATAGGATAGGATACAGGATAGGATAGGATAGAGGATAGGATAGGATAGGATAGAGGATAGGATATTGTAGAGGATAGGATAGGATAGAGGATAGGATAGGATAGAGGATAGGATAGGATAGAGGATAGGATAGGATAGAGGATAGGATGGGATAGAGGATAGGATAGGATAGAGGATAGGATAGGATAGAGGATAGGATAGGATAGAGGATAGGATAGGATAGATGATAGGATAGGATAGAGGATAGGATAAGATAGAGGATAGGTTAGGATAGAGGATAGGATAGGGGATTGGATAGGATAGAGGATAGGATAGGATAGAGGATAGGATACGATAGAGGATACGATAGGATAGGATAGAGGATAGGATACGATAGAGGATACGATAGGATAGGATAGAGGATAGGATAGAGGATAGGGGATTGGATAGGATAGAGGATAGGATATGATAGAGGATAGGATATGATAGAGGATAGGATAGGATAGAGGATAGGATAGGATAGAGGATAGGATACGATACAGGATACGATAGGATAGGATAGAGGATAGGATAGAGGATAGGGGATTGGATCGGATACAGGATAGGAGACGGTAGAGGATAGGATAGGATAGGATAGGATAGAGGATAGGGGATTGGATTGGATACAGGATAGGAGACGGTAGAGGATAGGATAGGATAGAGGATAGGATAGGATAGGATAGAGGATACGATAGGATAGGATAGAGGATAGGATAGGATAGAGGATTGGATAGGATAGAGGATAGGATATGATAGAGGATAGGATATGA
The DNA here is from genome assembly GCF_050948215.1 of Halictus rubicundus. Taxonomy (NCBI): domain Eukaryota; kingdom Metazoa; phylum Arthropoda; class Insecta; order Hymenoptera; family Halictidae; genus Halictus; species Halictus rubicundus. Next base: position 85,284 of record NW_027488907.1, read on the forward strand.
TAGAGGATAGGATAGGATAGAGGATAGGATAGGATAGATGATAGGATAGGATAGAGGATAGGATAAGATAGAGGATAGGATAGGATAGAGGATAGGATAGGATAGAGGATAGGATAGGACTGAGGATACGATAGGATAGGATAGAGAATAGGATAGGATAGAGGATAGGATAGGATAGAGGATAGGATGGGATAGAGGATAGGATAGGATAGAGGATAGGATAGGATAGAGGATAGGATAGGATAGAGGATAGGATAGGATAGAGGATAGGATAGGATAGAGGATAGGATAGGATAGGATAGAGGATACGATAGGATAGGATAGAGGATAGGATAGGATAGAGGATTGGATAGGATAGAGGATAGGATATGATAGAGGATAGGATAGGATAGAGGATAGGATAGGATAGAGGATAGGATGGGATAGAGGATAGGATAGGATAGAGGATAGGATAGGATAGATGATAGGATAGGATAGAGGATAGGATATGATAGAGGATAGGATAGGATAGAGGATAGGATAGGATAGATGATAGGATAGGATAGAGGATAGGATCGGATAGAGTATAGGATAGGGGATTGGATAGAATAAAGGATAGGATAGGATAGAGGATAGGATAGAGGATAGGATAAGATAGAGGATAAGATAGGATAGAGTATAGGATAGGATAGAGGATAGGATAGGATAGAGGATAGGATAGGATAGGATAGAGGATACGATAGGATATAATAGAGGATAGGATAGGATAGAGGATTGGATAGGATAGAGGATAGGATATGATAGAGGATAGGACATGATAGAGGATAGGATAGGATAGATGATAGGATAGGATAGATGATAGGATAGGATAGAGGATAGGATAAGATAGAGGATAGGATAGGATAGAGGATAGGATAGGATAGAGGATAGGATCGGATAGAGGATAGGATAGGGGATTGGATAGAATAAATGATAGGATAGGATAGAGGATAGGATAAGATAGAGGATAAGATAGGATAGAGTATAGGATAGGATAGAGGATAGGATATGATAGAGGATAGGATAGGATAGAGGATAGGATAGGATAGATGATAGGATAGGATAGAGGATAGGATAGGATAGGATAGAGGATAGGATAAGATAGAGGATAAGATAGGATAGAGGATAGGATAGGATAGAGGATAGGATAGGATAGATGATAGGATAGGATAGAGGATAGGATAGGATAGAGGATAGGATAGAATAGAGGATAGTATAGGATAGATGATAGGATAGGATAGAGGATAGGATAAGATAGAGGATAGGATAGGATAGATGATATTATAGGAAAGAGGAAAGGATATGATAGAGGATACGATATTGTAGAGGATAGGATAGGATAGAGGATAGGATAGGATAGAGGATAGGATAGGATAGAGGATAGGATATGATAGAGGATAGGATACGATAGAGGATAGGATAGGATAGAGGATAGGATAGGATAGAGGATAGGATAGGATAGAGGATAGGATAGGATAGAGGATAGGATAGGATAGAGGATAGGATAGGATAGAGGATAGGATAGGATAGAGGATAGGATATGATAGTGGATCAGATAGGATAGAGGATACGATACGATAGAGGATGGGATAGAGGATAGGGGATTGGATCGGATACAGGATAGGAGACGGTAGAGGATAGGATAGGATAGGATAGAGGATAGGATAGGATAGAGGATGGGATAGGATAGAGGATAGGATAGGATAGAGGATAGTATAGGGGATTGGATAGGATAGAGGATAGGATATGATAGAGGATAGGATAGGATAGAGGATAGGATAGGATAGATGATAGGATAGGATAGAGGATAGGATAGGATAGATGATAGGATAGGATAGAGGATAGGATAAGATAGAGGATAGGATAGGATAGAGGACAGGATAGGATAGAGGATAGGATCGGATAGAGGATAAGATAGGATAGAGGATAGGATAGGATAGATGATAGGATAGGATAGAGGATTGGATAAGATAGAGGATAGGATAGGATAGAGGATAGTATAGGGGATTGGATAGGATAGAGGATAGGATAGGATAGAGGATACGATATGATAGGATAGAGGATAGGATAGGATAGAGGATTGGATAGGATAGAGGATAGGATATGATATAGGATAGGATATGATAGAGGATAGGATAGGATGGAGGATAGGATAGGATAGAGGATAGGATAGGACAGAGGATACGATAGGATAGGATACAGGATAGGATAGGATAGAGGATAGGATAGGATAGGATAGAGGATAGGATATTGTAGAGGATAGGATAGGATAGAGGATAGGATAGGATAGAGGATAGGATAGGATAGAGGATAGGATAGGATAGAGGATAGGATGGGATAGAGGATAGGATAGGATAGAGGATAGGATAGGATAGAGGATAGGATAGGATAGAGGATAGGATAGGATAGAGGATAGGATACGATAGAGGATACGATAGGATAGGATAGAGGATAGGATACGATAGAGGATACGATAGGATAGGATAGAGGATAGGATAGAGGATAGGGGATTGGATAGGAAAGAGGATAGGATATGATAGAGGATAGGATATGATAGAGGATAGGATAGGATAGAGGATAGGATAGGATAGAGGATAGGATACGATACAGGATACGATAGGATAGGATAGAGGATAGGATAGAGGATAGGGGATTGGATCGGATACAGGATAGGAGACGGTAGAGGATAGGATAGGATAGGATAGGATAGAGGATAGGGGATTGGATTGGATACAGGATAGGAGACGGTAGAGGATAGGATAGGATAGAGGATAGGATAGGATAGGATAGAGGATACGATAGGATAGGATAGAGGATAGGATAGGATAGAGGATTGGATAGGATAGAGGATAGGATATGATAGAGGATAGGATATGATAGAGGATAGGATAGGATAGAGGATAGGATAGGATAGATGATAGGATAGGATAGAGGATAGGATAAGATAGAGGATAGGATAGGATAGAGGATAGGATAGGATAGAGGATAGGATAGGACTGAGGATACGATAGGATAGGATAGAGAATAGGATAGGATAGAGGATAGGATAGGATAGAGGATAGGATGGGATAGAGGATAGGATAGGATAGAGGATAGGATAGGATAGAGGATAGGATAGGATAGAGGATAGGATAGGATAGAGGATAGGATAGGATAGAGGATAGGATAGGATAGGATAGAGGATACGATAGGATAGGATAGAGGATAGGATAGGATAGAGGATTGGATAGGATAGAGGATAGGATATGATAGAGGATAGGATAGGATAGAGGATAGGATAGGATAGAGGATAGGATGGGATAGAGGATAGGATAGGATAGAGGATAGGATAGGATAGATGATAGGATAGGATAGAGGATAGGATATGATAGAGGATAGGATAGGATAGGATAGAGGATACGATAGGATATAATAGAGGATAGGATAGGATAGAGGATTGGATCGGATAGAGGATAGGATATGATAGTGGATAGGATATGATAGAGGATAGGATAGGATAGAGGATAGGATAGGATAGATGATAGGATAGGATAGAGGATAGGATCGGATAGAGTATAGGATAGGGGATTGGATAGAATAAAGGATAGGGTAGGATAGAGGATAGGATAGAGGATAGGATAAGATAGAGGATAAGATAGGATAGAGTATAGGATAGGATAGAGGATAGGATAGGATAGAGGATAGGATAGGATAGGATAGAGGATACGATAGGATATAATAGAGGATAGGATAGGATAGAGGATTGGATAGGATAGAGGATAGGATATGATAGAGGATAGGACATGATAGAGGATAGGATAGGATAGATGATAGGATAGGATAGATGATAGGATAGGATAGAGGATAGGATAAGATAGAGGATAGGATAGGATAGAGGATAGGATAGGATAGAGGATAGGATCGGATAGAGGATAGGATAGGGGATTGGATAGAATAAATGATAGGATAGGATAGAGGATAGGATAAGATAGAGGATAAGATAGGATAGAGTATAGGATAGGATAGAGGATAGGTTATGATAGAGGATAGGATAGGATAGAGGATAGGATAGGATAGATGATAGGATAGGATAGAGGATAGGATAGGATAGGATAGAGGATAGGATAAGATAGAGGATAAGATAGGATAGAGGATAGGATAGGATAGAGGATAGGATAGGATAGATGATAGGATAGGATAGAGGATAGGATAGGATAGAGGATAGGATAGGATAGAGGATAGTATAGGATAGATGATAGGATAGGATAGAGGATAGGATAAGATAGAGGATAGGATAGGATAGATGATATTATAGGAAAGAGGAAAGGATATGATAGAGGATACGATATTGTAGAGGATAGGATAGGATAGAGGATAGGATAGGATAGAGGATAGGATAGGATAGAGGATAGGATATGATAGAGGATAGGATACGATAGAGGATAGGATAGGATAGAGGATAGGATAGGATAGAGGATAGGATAGGATAGAGGATAGGATAGGATAGAGGATAGGATAGGATAGAGGATAGGATAGGATAGAGGATAGGATAGGATAGAGGATAGGATATGATAGTGGATCAGATAGGATAGAGGATACGATACGATAGAGGATGGGATAGAGGATAGGGGATTGGATCGGATACAGGATAGGAGACGGTAGAGGATAGGATAGGATAGGATAGAGGATAGGATAGGATAGAGGATGGGATAGGATAGAGGATAGGATAGGATAGAGGATAGGATAAGATAGAGGATAGGATAGTATAGAGGATAGGATAGGATAGAGGATAGGATAGGATAGAGGATAGGATAGGATAGGATAGAGGATACGATAGGATAGGATAGAGGATAGGATAGGATAGAGGATTGGATAGGATAGAGGATAGGATATGATAGAGGATAGGATATGATAGAGGATAGGATAGGATAGAGGATAGGATATAATAGAGGATAGGATACGATAGAGGATAGGATAGGATAAAGGATAGGATAGGATAGAGGATAGGATAAGATAGAGGATAGGATAGTATAGAGGATAGGATAGGATAGAGGATAGGATAGGATAGAGGATAGGATAGGATAGGATAGAGTATACGATAGGATAGGATAGAGGATAGGATAGGATAGAGGATTGGATAGTATAGAGGATAGGATATGATAGAGGATAGGATATGATAGAGGATAAGATAGGATAGAGTATAGGATAGGATAGAGGATTTGATATGATAGAGGATAGGATAGGATAGAGGATAGGATAGGATAGATGATAGGATAGAGGATAGGATAGGATAGGATAGAGGATAGGATAGGATAGAGGATAGGATAGGATAGAGGATAGGATAGGATAGAGGATAGGATAGGATAGAGGATAGGATATGATAGAGGATAGGATAGGATAGAAGATAGGATAGGATAGATGATAGGATAGGATAGAGGATAGGATGGGATAGAGGATAGGATAGGATAGAGGATAGGATAGGATAGATGATAGGATAGGATAGAGGATAGGATAGGGTAGAGGATAGGATAGGATAGAGGATAGGATAGGATAGATGATACTAAAGGATAGAGGATAGGATAAGATAGAGGATAGGTTAGGATAGAGGATAGGATAGGGGATTGGATAGGATAGAGGATAGGATAGGGTAGAGGATAGGATACGATAGAGGATACGATAGGATAGGATAGAGGATAGGATACGATAGAGGGTACGATAGGATAGGATAGAGGATAGGATAGGATAGAGGATAGGATAGGATAGAGGATAGGATATGATAGTGGATAGGATATGATAGAGGATAGGATAGGATAGAGGATAGGATAGGATAGATGATAGGATAGGATAGAGGATAGGATCGGATAGAGTATAGGATAGGGGATTGGATAGAATAAAGGATAGGATAGGATAGAGGATAGGATAGAGGATAGGATAAGATAGAGGATAAGATAGGATAGAGTATAGGATAGGATAGAGGATAGGATAGGATAGGATAGGATAGAGGATACGATAGGATATAATAGAGGATAGGATAGGATAGAGGATTGGATAGGATAGAGGATAGGATAGGATAGAGGATACGATAGGATATAATAGAGGATAGGATAGGATAGAGGATTGGATAGGATAGAGGATAGGATATGATAGAGGATACGATAGGATAGGATAGAGGATAGGATACGATAGAGGGTACGATAGGATAGGATAGAGGATAGGATAGGATAGAGGATAGGATATGATAGTGGATAGGATATGATAGAGGATAGGATAGGATAGAGGATAGGATAGGATAGATGATAGGATAGGATAGAGGATAGGATCGGATAGAGTATAGGATAGGGGATTGGATAGAATAAAGGATAGGATAGGATAGAGGATAGGATAGAGGATAGGATAAGATAGAGGATAAGATAGGATAGAGTATAGGATAGGATAGAGGATAGGATAGGATAGGATAGGATAGAGGATACGATAGGATATAATAGAGGATAGGATAGGATAGAGGATTGGATAGGATAGAGGATAGGATAGGATAGAGGATACGATAGGATATAATAGAGGATAGGATAGGATAGAGGATTGGATAGGATAGAGGATAGGATATGATAGAGGATAGGATATGATAGAGGATAGGATAGGATAGATGATAGGATAGTATAGATGATAGGATAGGATAGAGGATAGGATAAGATAGAGGATAGGATAGGATAGAGGATAGGATAGGATAGAGGATAGGATCGGATAGAGGATAGGATAGGGGATTGGATAGAATAAAGGATAGGATAGGATAGAGGATAGGATAAGATAGAGGATAAGATAGGATAGAGTATAGGATAGGATAGAGGATTGGATATGATAGAGGATAGGATAGGATAGAGGATAGGATAGGATAGATGATAGGATAGGATAGAGGATAGGATAGGATAGGATAGAGGATAGGATAAGATAGAGGATAAGATAGGATAGAGGATAGGATAGGATAGAGGATAGGATATGATAGAGGATAGGATAGGATAGAGGATAGGATAGGATAGAGGATAGGATATGATAGAGGATAGGATACGATAGAGGATAGGATAGGATAGAGGATAGGATAGGATAGAGGATAGGATAGGATAGAGGATAGGATAGGATAGAGGATAGGATAGGATAGAGGATAGGATAGGATAGAGGATAGGATAGGACAGAGGATAGGATATGATAGTGGATCAGATAGGATAGAGGATACGATACGATAGAGGATGGGATAGAGGATAGGGGATGGGATCGGATACAGGATAGGAGACGGTAGAGGATAGGATAGGATAGGATAGAGGATAGGATAGGATAGAGGATGGGATAGGATAGAGGATAGGATAGGATAGAGGATAGGATAAGATAGAGGATAGGATAGTATAGAGGATAGGATAGGATAGAGGATAGGATAGGATAGAGGATAGGATAGGATAGGATAGAGGATACGATAGGATAGGATAGAGGATAGGATAGGATAGAGGATTGGATAGGATAGAGGATAGGATATGATAGAGGATAGGATATGATAGAGGATAGGATAGGATAGAGGATAGGATATAATAGAGGATAGGATACGATAGAGGATAGGATAGGATAAAGGATAGGATAGGATAGAGGATAGGATAGGATAGAGGATAGGATAGGATAGAGGATAGGATAGGATAGAGGATAGGATATGATAGTGGATCAGATAGGATAGAGGATACGATACGATAGAGGATGGGATAGAGGATAGGGGATTGGATCGGATACAGGATAGGAGACGGTAGAGGATAGGATAGGATAAGATAGAGGATAGGATAGGATAGAGGATGGGATAGGATAGAGGATAGGATAGGATAGAGGATAGGATAAGATAGAGGATAGGATAGTATAGAGGATAGGATAGGATAGAGGATAGGATAGGATAGAGGATAGGATAGGATAGGATAGAGGATACGATAGGATAGGATAGAGGATAGGATAGGATAGAGGATTGGATAGGATAGAGGATAGGATATGATAGAGGATAGGATATGATAGAGGATAGGATAGGATAGAGGATAGGATAGGATAGATGATAGGATAGGATAGAGGATAGGATAAGATAGAGGATAGGATAGGATAGAGGATAGGATAGGATAGAGGATAGGATAGGACAGAGGATACGATAGGATAGGTGATAGGATAGGATAGTGGATAGGATAGGATAGAGGATAGGATAGGATAGGATAGAGGATAGGATAGGATAGAGGATAGGATAGGATAGAGGATAGGATAGGATAGAGGATAGGATAGGATAGGATAGAGGATACGATAGGATAGGATAGAGGATAGGATAGGATAGAGGATTGGATAGGATAGAGGATAGGATATGATAGAGGATAGGATATGATAGAGGATAGGATAGGATAGAGGATAGGATAGGATAGAGGATAGGATGGGATAGAGGATAGGATAGGATAGAGGATAGGATAGGATAGATGATAGGATAGGATAGAGGATAGGATAGGATACAGGATAGGATAGGATAGGATAGAGGATACGATAGGATATAATAGAGGATAGGATAGGATAGAGGATTGGATAGGATAGAGGATAGGATATGATAGAGGATAGGATAGGATAGAAGATAGGATAGGATAGAGGATAGGATCGGATAGAGGATAGGATAGGGGATTGGATAGAATAAATGATAGGATAGGATAGAGGATAGGATAAGATAGAGGATAAGATAGGATAGAGTATAGGATAGGATAGAGGATAGGTTATGATAGAGGATAGGATAGGATAGAGGATAGGATAGGATAGATGATAGGATAGGATAGAGGATAGGATAGGATAGGATAGAGGATAGGATAAGATAGAGGATAAGATAGGATAGAGGATAGGATAGGATAGAGGATAGGATAGGATAGATGATAGGATAGGATAGAGGATAGGATAGGATAGAGGATAGGATAGGATAGAGGATAGTATAGGATAGATGATAGGATAGGATAGAGGATAGGATAAGATAGAGGATAGGATAGGATAGATGATATTATAGGAAAGAGGAAAGGATATGATAGAGGATACGATATTGTAGAGGATAGGATAGGATAGAGGATAGGATAGGATAGAGGATAGGATAGGATAGAGGATAGGATATGATAGAGGATAGGATACGATAGAGGATAGGATAGGATAGAGGATAGGATAGGATAGAGGATAGGATAGGATAGAGGATAGGATAGGATAGAGGATAGGATAGGATAGAGGATAGGATAGGATAGAGGATAGGATAGGATAGAGGATAGGATATGATAGTGGATCAGATAGGATAGAGGATACGATACGATAGAGGATGGGATAGAGGATAGGGGATTGGATCGGATACAGGATAGGAGACGGTAGAGGATAGGATAGGATAGGATAGAGGATAGGATAGGATAGAGGATGGGATAGGATAGAGGATAGGATAGGATAGAGGATAGGATAAGATAGAGGATAGGATAGTATAGAGGATAGGATAGGATAGAGGATAGGATAGGATAGAGGATAGGATAGGATAGGATAGAGGATACGATAGGATAGGATAGAGGATAGGATAGGATAGAGGATTGGATAGGATAGAGGATAGGATATGATAGAGGATAGGATATGATAGAGGATAGGATAGGATAGAGGATAGGATATAATAGAGGATAGGATACGATAGAGGATAGGATAGGATAAAGGATAGGATAGGATAGAGGATAGGATAAGATAGAGGATAGGATAGTATAGAGGATAGGATAGGATAGAGGATAGGATAGGATAGAGGATAGGATAGGATAGGATAGAGTATACGATAGGATAGGATAGAGGATAGGATAGGATAGAGGATTGGATAGTATAGAGGATAGGATATGATAGAGGATAGGATATGATAGAGGATAGGATAGGATAGAGGATAGGATAGGATAGATGATAGGATAGGATAGAGGATAGGATAAGATAGAGGATAGGATAGGATAGAGGATAGGATAGGATAGAGGATAGGATAGGACAGAGGATACGATAGGATAGGATAGAGAATAGGATAGGATAGAGGATAGGATAGTATAGAGGATAGGATAGGATAGAGGATTGGATAGGATAGAGGATAGGATATGATAGAGGATAGGATATGATAGAGGATACGATAGGATAGAGGATAGGATAGGATAGATGATAGGATAGGATAGAGGATAGGATAAGATAGAGGATAGGATAGGATAGAGGATAGGATCGGATAGAGGATAAGATAGGATAGAGGATAGGATAGGATAGATGATAGGATAGGATAGAGGATTGGATAAGATAGAGGATAGGATAGGATAGAGGATAGTATAGGGGATTGGATAGGATAGAGGATACGATAGGATAGAGGATACGATATGATAGGATAGAGGATAGGATAGGATAGAGGATTGGATAGGATAGAGGATAGGATATGATATAGGATAGGATATGATAGAGGATAGGATAGGATGGAGGATAGGATAGGATAGATGATAGGATAGGATAGAGGATAGGATAAGATAGAGGATAGGATAGGATGGAGGATAGGATAGGATAGAGGATAGGATAGGACAGAGGATACGATAGGATAGGATACAGGATAGGATAGGATAGAGGATAGGATAGGATAGGATAGAGGATAGGATAGGATAGAGGATAGGATAGGATAGGATAGAGGATAGGATAGGATAGAGGATAGGATAGGATAGAGGATAGGATAGGATAGAGGATAGGATAGGATAGAGGATAGGATATGATAGAGGATAGGATAGGATAGAAGATAGGATAGGATAGATGATAGGATAGGATAGAGGATAGGATGGGATAGAGGATAGGATAGGATAGAGGATAGGATAGGATAGATGATAGGATAGGATAGAGGATAGGATAGGGTAGAGGATAGGATAGGATAGAGGATAGGATAGGATAGATGATACTAAAGGATAGAGGATAGGATAAGATAGAGGATAGGTTAGGATAGAGGATAGGATAGGGGATTGGATAGGATAGAGGATAGGATAGGGTAGAGGATAGGATACGATAGAGGATACGATAGGATAGGATAGAGGATAGGATACGATAGAGGGTACGATAGGATAGGATAGAGGATAGGATAGGATAGAGGATAGGATAGGATAGAGGATAGGATATGATAGTGGATAGGATATGATAGAGGATAGGATAGGATAGAGGATAGGATAGGATAGATGATAGGATAGGATAGAGGATAGGATCGGATAGAGTATAGGATAGGGGATTGGATAGAATAAAGGATAGGATAGGATAGAGATAGGATAGAGGATAGGATAAGATAGAGGATAAGATAGGATAGAGTATAGGATAGGATAGAGGATAGGATAGGATAGGATAGGATAGAGGATACGATAGGATATAATAGAGGATAGGATAGGATAGAGGATTGGATAGGATAGAGGATAGGATAGGATAGAGGATACGATAGGATATAATAGAGGATAGGATAGGATAGAGGATTGGATAGGATAGAGGATAGGATATGATAGAGGATAGGATATGATAGAGGATAGGATAGGATAGATGATAGGATAGTATAGATGATAGGATAGGATAGAGGATAGGATAAGATAGAGGATAGGATAGGATAGAGGATAGGATAGGATAGAGGATAGGATCGGATAGAGGATAGGATAGGGGATTGGATAGAATAAAGGATAGGATAGGATAGAGGATAGGATAAGATAGAGGATAAGATAGGATAGAGTATAGGATAGGATAGAGGATTGGATATGATAGAGGATAGGATAGGATAGAGGATAGGATAGGATAGATGATAGGATAGGATAGAGGATAGGATAGGATAGGATAGAGGATAGGATAAGATAGAGGATAAGATAGGATAGAGGATAGGATAGGATAGAGGATAGGATATGATAGAGGATAGGATAGGATAGAGGATAGGATAGGATAGAGGATAGGATATGATAGAGGATAGGATACGATAGAGGATAGGATAGGATAGAGGATAGGATAGGATAGAGGATAGGATAGGATAGATGATACTATAGGATAGAGGATAGGATAAGATAGAGGATAGGTTAGGATAGAGGATAGGATAGGGGATTGGATAGGATAGAGGATAGGATAGGATAGAGGATAGGATACGATAGAGGATACGATAGGATAGGATAGAGGATAGGATACGATAGAGGGTACGATAGGATAGGATAGAGGATAGGATAAGATAGAGGATAGGATAGGATAGATGATATTATAGGAAAGAGGAAAGGATATGATAGAGGATACGATATTGTAGAGGATAGGATAGGATAGAGGATAGGATAGGATAGAGGATAGGATAGGATAGAGGATAGGATATGATAGAGGATAGGATACGATAGAGGATAGGATAGGATAGAGGATAGGATAGGATAGAGGATAGGATAGGATAGAGGATAGGATAGGATAGAGGATAGGATAGGATAGAGGATAGGATAGGATAGAGGATAGGATAGGATAGAGGATAGGATATGATAGTGGATCAGATAGGATAGAGGATACGATACGATAGAGGATGGGATAGAGGATAGGGGATTGGATCGGATACAGGATAGGAGACGGTAGAGGATAGGATAGGATAGGATAGAGGATAGGATAGGATAGAGGATGGGATAGGATAGAGGATAGGATAGGATAGAGGATAGGATAAGATAGAGGATAGGATAGTATAGAGGATAGGATAGGATAGAGGATAGGATAGGATAGAGGATAGGATAGGATAGGATAGAGGATACGATAGGATAGGATAGAGGATAGGATAGGATAGAGGATTGGATAGGATAGAGGATAGGATATGATAGAGGATAGGATATGATAGAGGATAGGATAGGATAGAGGATAGGATATAATAGAGGATAGGATACGATAGAGGATAGGATAGGATAAAGGATAGGATAGGATAGAGGATAGGATAAGATAGAGGATAGGATAGTATAGAGGATAGGATAGGATAGAGGATAGGATAGGATAGAGGATACGATAGGATAGGATAGAGGATAGGATAGGATAGAGGATTGGATAGTATAGAGGATAGGATATGATAGAGGATAGGATATGATAGAGGATAGGATAGGATAGAGGATAGGATAGGATAGATGATAGGATAGGATAGAGGATAGGATAAGATAGAGGATAGGATAGGATAGAGGATAGGATAGGATAGAGGATAGGATAGGACAGAGGATACGATAGGATAGGATAGAGAATAGGATAGGATAGAGGATAGGATAGTATAGAGGATAGGATAGGATAGAGGATTGGATAGGATAGAGGATAGGATATGATAGAGGATAGGATATGATAGAGGATACGATAGGATAGAGGATAGGATAGGATAGATGATAGGATAGGATAGAGGATAGGATAAGATAGAGGATAGGATAGGATAGAGGATAGGATCGGATAGAGGATAAGATAGGATAGAGGATAGGATAGGATAGATGATAGGATAGGATAGAGGATTGGATAAGATAGAGGATAGGATAGGATAGAGGATAGTATAGGGGATTGGATAGGATAGAGGATACGATAGGATAGAGGATACGATATGATAGGATAGAGGATAGGATAGGATAGAGGATTGGATAGGATAGAGGATAGGATATGATATAGGATAGGATATGATAGAGGATAGGATAGGATGGAGGATAGGATAGGATAGATGATAGGATAGGATAGAGGATAGGATAAGATAGAGGATAGGATAGGATGGAGGATAGGATAGGATAGAGGATAGGATAGGACAGAGGATACGATAGGATAGGATACAGGATAGGATAGGATAGAGGATAGGATAGGATAGGATAGAGGATAGGATAGGATAGAGGATAGGATAGGATAGGATAGAGGATAGGATAGGATAGAGGATAGGATAGGATAGAGGATAGGATAGGATAGAGGATAGGATAGGATAGAGGATAGGATATGATAGAGGATAGGATAGGATAGAAGATAGGATAGGATAGATGATAGGATAGGATAGAGGATAGGATGGGATAGAGGATAGGATAGGATAGAGGATAGGATAGGATAGATGATAGGATAGGATAGAGGATAGGATAGGGTAGAGGATAGGATAGGATAGAGGATAGGATAGGATAGATGATACTAAAGGATAGAGGATAGGATAAGATAGAGGATAGGTTAGGATAGAGGATAGGATAGGGGATTGGACAGGATAGAGGATAGGATAGGGTAGAGGATAGGATACGATAGAGGATACGATAGGATAGGATAGAGGATAGGATACGATAGAGGGTACGATAGGATAGGATAGAGGATAGGATAGGATAGAGGATAGGATAGGATAGAGGATAGGATATGATAGTGGATAGGATATGATAGAGGATAGGATAGGATAGAGGATAGGATAGGATAGATGATAGGATAGGATAGAGGATAGGATCGGATAGAGTATAGGATAGGGGATTGGATAGAATAAAGGATAGGATAGGATAGAGGATAGGATAGAGGATAGGATAAGATAGAGGATAAGATAGGATAGAGTATAGGATAGGATAGAGGATAGGATAGGATAGGATAGGATAGAGGATACGATAGGATATAATAGAGGATAGGATAGGATAGAGGATTGGATAGGATAGAGGATAGGATAGGATAGAGGATACGATAGGATATAATAGAGGATAGGATAGGATAGAGGATTGGATAGGATAGAGGATAGGATATGATAGAGGATAGGATATGATAGAGGATAGGATAGGATAGATGATAGGATAGTATAGATGATAGGATAGGATAGAGGATAGGATAAGATAGAGGATAGGATAGGATAGAGGATAGGATAGGATAGAGGATAGGATCGGATAGAGGATAGGATAGGGGATTGGATAGAATAAAGGATAGGATAGGATAGAGGATAGGATAAGATAGAGGATAAGATAGGATAGAGTATAGGATAGGATAGAGGATTTGATATGATAGAGGATAGGATAGGATAGAGGATAGGATAGGATAGATGATAGGATAGGATAGAGGATAGGATAGGATAGGATAGAGGATAGGATAAGATAGAGGATAAGATAGGATAGAGTATAGGATAGGATAGAGGATAGGATAGGATAGGATAGGATAGAGGATACGATAGGATATAATAGAGGATAGGATAGGATAGAGGATTGGATAGGATAGAGGATAGGATAGGATAGAGGATACGATAGGATATAATAGAGGATAGGATAGGATAGAGGATTGGATAGGATAGAGGATAGGATATGATAGAGGATAGGATATGATAGAGGATAGGATAGGATAGATGATAGGATAGTATAGATGATAGGATAGGATAGAGGATAGGATAAGATAGAGGATAGGATAGGATAGAGGATAGGATAGGATAGAGGATAGGATCGGATAGAGGATAGGATAGGGGATTGGATAGAATAAAGGATAGGATAGGATAGAGGATAGGATAAGATAGAGGATAAGATAGGATAGAGTATAGGATAGGATAGAGGATTGGATATGATAGAGGATAGGATAGGATAGAGGATAGGATAGGATAGATGATAGGATAGGATAGAGGATAGGATAGGATAGGATAGAGGATAGGATAAGATAGAGGATAAGATAGGATAGAGGATAGGATAGGATAGAGGATAGGATATGATAGAGGATAGGATAGGATAGAGGATAGGATAGGATAGAGGATAGGATATGATAGAGGATAGGATACGATAGAGGATAGGATAGGATAGAGGATAGGATAGGATAGAGGATAGGATAGGATAGATGATACTATAGGATAGAGGATAGGATAAGATAGAGGATAGGTTAGGATAGAGGATAGGATAGGGGATTGGATAGGATAGAGGATAGGATAGGATAGAGGATAGGATACGATAGAGGATACGATAGGATAGGATAGAGGATAGGATACGATAGAGGGTACGATAGGATAGGATAGAGGATAGGATAAGATAGAGGATAGGATAGGATAGATGATATTATAGGAAAGAGGAAAGGATATGATAGAGGATACGATATTGTAGAGGATAGGATAGGATAGAGGATAGGATAGGATAGAGGATAGGATAGGATAGAGGATAGGATATGATAGAGGATAGGATACGATAGAGGATAGGATAGGATAGAGGATAGGATAGGATAGAGGATAGGATAGGATAGAGGATAGGATAGGATAGAGGATAGGATAGGATAGAGGATAGGATAGGATAGAGGATAGGATAGGATAGAGGATAGGATATGATAGTGGATCAGATAGGATAGAGGATACGATACGATAGAGGATGGGATAGAGGATAGGGGATTGGATCGGATACAGGATAGGAGACGGTAGAGGATAGGATAGGATAGGATAGAGGATAGGATAGGATAGAGGATGGGATAGGATAGAGGATAGGATAGGATAGAGGATAGGATAAGATAGAGGATAGGATAGTATAGAGGATAGGATAGGATAGAGGATAGGATAGGATAGAGGATAGGATAGGATAGGATAGAGGATACGATAGGATAGGATAGAGGATAGGATAGGATAGAGGATTGGATAGGATAGAGGATAGGATATGATAGAGGATAGGATATGATAGAGGATAGGATAGGATAGAGGATAGGATATAATAGAGGATAGGATACGATAGAGGATAGGATAGGATAAAGGATAGGATAGGATAGAGGATAGGATAAGATAGAGGATAGGATAGTATAGAGGATAGGATAGGATAGAGGATAGGATAGGATAGAGGATACGATAGGATAGGATAGAGGATAGGATAGGATAGAGGATTGGATAGTATAGAGGATAGGATATGATAGAGGATAGGATATGATAGAGGATAGGATAGGATAGAGGATAGGATAGGATAGATGATAGGATAGGATAGAGGATAGGATAAGATAGAGGATAGGATAGGATAGAGGATAGGATAGGATAGAGGATAGGATAGGACAGAGGATACGATAGGATAGGATAGAGAATAGGATAGGATAGAGGATAGGATAGTATAGAGGATAGGATAGGATAGAGGATTGGATAGGATAGAGGATAGGATATGATAGAGGATAGGATATGATAGAGGATACGATAGGATAGAGGATAGGATAGGATAGATGATAGGATAGGATAGAGGATAGGATAAGATAGAGGATAGGATAGGATAGAGGATAGGATCGGATAGAGGATAAGATAGGATAGAGGATAGGATAGGATAGATGATAGGATAGGATAGAGGATTGGATAAGATAGAGGATAGGATAGGATAGAGGATAGTATAGGGGATTGGATAGGATAGAGGATACGATAGGATAGAGGATACGATATGATAGGATAGAGGATAGGATAGGATAGAGGATTGGATAGGATAGAGGATAGGATATGATATAGGATAGGATATGATAGAGGATAGGATAGGATGGAGGATAGGATAGGATAGATGATAGGATAGGATAGAGGATAGGATAAGATAGAGGATAGGATAGGATGGAGGATAGGATAGGATAGAGGATAGGATAGGACAGAGGATACGATAGGATAGGATACAGGATAGGATAGGATAGAGGATAGGATAGGATAGGATAGAGGATAGGATAGGATAGAGGATAGGATAGGATAGGATAGAGGATAGGATAGGATAGAGGATAGGATAGGATAGAGGATAGGATAGGATAGAGGATAGGATAGGATAGAGGATAGGATATGATAGAGGATAGGATAGGATAGAAGATAGGATAGGATAGATGATAGGATAGGATAGAGGATAGGATGGGATAGAGGATAGGATAGGATAGAGGATAGGATAGGATAGATGATAGGATAGGATAGAGGATAGGATAGGGTAGAGGATAGGATAGGATAGAGGATAGGATAGGATAGATGATACTAAAGGATAGAGGATAGGATAAGATAGAGGATAGGTTAGGATAGAGGATAGGATAGGGGATTGGACAGGATAGAGGATAGGATAGGGTAGAGGATAGGATACGATAGAGGATACGATAGGATAGGATAGAGGATAGGATACGATAGAGGGTACGATAGGATAGGATAGAGGATAGGATAGGATAGAGGATAGGATAGGATAGAGGATAGGATATGATAGTGGATAGGATATGATAGAGGATAGGATAGGATAGAGGATAGGATAGGATAGATGATAGGATAGGATAGAGGATAGGATCGGATAGAGTATAGGATAGGGGATTGGATAGAATAAAGGATAGGATAGGATAGAGGATAGGATAGAGGATAGGATAAGATAGAGGATAAGATAGGATAGAGTATAGGATAGGATAGAGGATAGGATAGGATAGGATAGGATAGAGGATACGATAGGATATAATAGAGGATAGGATAGGATAGAGGATTGGATAGGATAGAGGATAGGATAGGATAGAGGATACGATAGGATATAATAGAGGATAGGATAGGATAGAGGATTGGATAGGATAGAGGATAGGATATGATAGAGGATAGGATATGATAGAGGATAGGATAGGATAGATGATAGGATAGTATAGATGATAGGATAGGATAGAGGATAGGATAAGATAGAGGATAGGATAGGATAGAGGATAGGATAGGATAGAGGATAGGATCGGATAGAGGATAGGATAGGGGATTGGATAGAATAAAGGATAGGATAGGATAGAGGATAGGATAAGATAGAGGATAAGATAGGATAGAGTATAGGATAGGATAGAGGATTTGATATGATAGAGGATAGGATAGGATAGAGGATAGGATAGGATAGATGATAGGATAGGATAGAGGATAGGATAGGATAGGATAGAGGATAGGATAAGATAGAGGATAAGATAGGATAGAGGATAGGATAGGATAGAGGATAGGATATGATAGAGGATAGGATAGGATAGAGGATAGGATAGGATAGAGGATAGGATATGATAGAGGATAGGATACGATAGAGGATAGGATAGGATAGAGGATAGGATAGGATAGAGGATAGGATAGGATAGATGATACTATAGGATAGAGGATAGGATAAGATAGAGGATAGGTTAGGATAGAGGATAGGATAGGGGATTGGATAGGATAGAGGATAGGATAGGATAGAGGATAGGATACGATAGAGGATACGATAGGATAGGATAGAGGATAGGATACGATAGAGGGTACGATAGGATAGGATAGAGGATAGGATAGGATAGAGGATAGGATATGATAGTGGATAGGATATGATAGAGGATAGGATAGGATAGAGGATAGGATAGGATAGATGATAGGATAGGATAGAGGATAGGATCGGATAGAGTATAGGATAGGGGATTGGATAGAATAAAGGATAGGATAGGATAGAGGATAGGATAGAGGATAGGATAAGATAGAGGATAAGATAGGATAGAGTATAGGATAGGATAGAGGATAGGATAGGATAGGATAGGATAGAGGATACGATAGGATATAATAGAGGATAGGATAGGATAGAGGATTGGATAGGATAGAGGATAGGATAGGATAGAGGATACGATAGGATATAATAGAGGATAGGATAGGATAGAGGATTGGATAGGATAGAGGATAGGATATGATAGAGGATAGGATATGATAGAGGATAGGATAGGATAGATGATAGGATAGTATAGATGATAGGATAGGATAGAGGATAGGATAAGATAGAGGATAGGATAGGATAGAGGATAGGATAGGATAGAGGATAGGATCGGATAGAGGATAGGATAGGGGATTGGATAGAATAAAGGATAGGATAGGATAGAGGATAGGATAAGATAGAGGATAAGATAGGATAGAGTATAGGATAGGATAGAGGATTGGATATGATAGAGGATAGGATAGGATAGAGGATAGGATAGGATAGATGATAGGATAGGATAGAGGATAGGATAGGATAGGATAGAGGATAGGATAAGATAGAGGATAAGATAGGATAGAGGATAGGATAGGATAGAGGATAGGATATGATAGAGGATAGGATAGGATAGAGGATAGGATAGGATAGAGGATAGGATATGATAGAGGATAGGATACGATAGAGGATAGGATAGGATAGAGGATAGGATAGGATAGAGGATAGGATAGGATAGAGGATAGGATAGGATAGAGGATAGGATAGGATAGAGGATAGGATAGGATAGAGGATAGGATAGGACAGAGGATAGGATATGATAGTGGATCAGATAGGATAGAGGATACGATACGATAGAGGATGGGATAGAGGATAGGGGATGGGATCGGATACAGGATAGGAGACGGTAGAGGATAGGATAGGATAGGATAGAGGATAGGATAGGATAGAGGATGGGATAGGATAGAGGATAGGATAGGATAGAGGATAGGATAAGATAGAGGATAGGATAGTATAGAGGATAGGATAGGATAGAGGATAGGATAGGATAGAGGATAGGATAGGATAGGATAGAGGATACGATAGGATAGGATAGAGGATAGGATAGGATAGAGGATTGGATAGGATAGAGGATAGGATATGATAGAGGATAGGATATGATAGAGGATAGGATAGGATAGAGGATAGGATATAATAGAGGATAGGATACGATAGAGGATAGGATAGGATAAAGGATAGGATAGGATAGAGGATAGGATAGGATAGAGGATAGGATAGGATAGAGGATAGGATAGGATAGAGGATAGGATATGATAGTGGATCAGATAGGATAGAGGATACGATACGATAGAGGATGGGATAGAGGATAGGGGATTGGATCGGATACAGGATAGGAGACGGTAGAGGATAGGATAGGATAAGATAGAGGATAGGATAGGATAGAGGATGGGATAGGATAGAGGATAGGATAGGATAGAGGATAGGATAAGATAGAGGATAGGATAGTATAGAGGATAGGATAGGATAGAGGATAGGATAGGATAGAGGATAGGATAGGATAGGATAGAGGATACGATAGGATAGGATAGAGGATAGGATAGGATAGAGGATTGGATAGGATAGAGGATAGGATATGATAGAGGATAGGATATGATAGAGGATAGGATAGGATAGAGGATAGGATAGGATAGATGATAGGATAGGATAGAGGATAGGATAAGATAGAGGATAGGATAGGATAGAGGATAGGATAGGATAGAGGATAGGATAGGACAGAGGATACGATAGGATAGGTGATAGGATAGGATAGTGGATAGGATAGGATAGAGGATAGGATAGGATAGGATAGAGGATAGGATAGGATAGAGGATAGGATAGGATAGAGGATAGGATAGGATAGAGGATAGGATAGGATAGGATAGAGGATACGATAGGATAGGATAGAGGATAGGATAGGATAGAGGATTGGATAGGATAGAGGATAGGATATGATAGAGGATAGGATATGATAGAGGATAGGATAGGATAGAGGATAGGATAGGATAGAGGATAGGATGGGATAGAGGATAGGATAGGATAGAGGATAGGATAGGATAGATGATAGGATAGGATAGAGGATAGGATAGGATACAGGATAGGATAGGATAGGATAGAGGATACGATAGGATATAATAGAGGATAGGATAGGATAGAGGATTGGATAGGATAGAGGATAGGATATGATAGAGGATAGGATAGGATAGAAGATAGGATAGGATAGATGATAGGATAGGATAGAGGATAGGATGGGATAGAGGATAGGATAGGATAGAGGATAGGATAGGATAGATGATAGGATAGGATAGAGGATAGGATAGGGTAGAGGATAGGATAGGATAGAGGATAGGATATGATAGAGGATAGGATAGGATAGAGGATAGGATAGGATAGATGATAGGATAGGATAGAGGATAGGATAGGATAGGATAGAGGATAGGATAAGATAGAGGATAAGATAGGATAGAGGATAGGATAGGATAGAGGATAGGATAGGATAGATGATAGGATAGGATAGAGGATAGGATAGGATAGAGGATAGGATAGGATAGAGGATAGTATAGGATAGATGATAGGATACGATAGAGGATAGGATAAGATAGAGGATAGGATAGGATAGATGATATTATAGGAAAGAGGAAAGGATATGATAGAGGATACGATATTGTAGAGGATAGGATAGGATAGAGGATAGGATAGGATAGAGGATAGGATAGGATAGATGATAGGATAGGATAGAGGATAGGATATGATAGAGGATAGGATACGATAGAGGATAGGATAGGATAGAGGATAGGATAGGATAGAGGATAGGATAGGATAGAGGATAGGATAGGATAGAGGATAGGATAGGATAGAGGATAGGATAGGATAGAGGATAGGATAGGATAGAGGATAGGATATGATAGTGGATCAGATAGGATAGAGGATACGATACGATAGAGGACGGGATAGAGGATAGGGGATTGGATCGGATACAGGATAGGAGACGGTAGAGGATAGGATAGGATAGGATAGAGGATAGGATAGGATAGAGGATGGGATAGGATAGAGGATAGGATAGGATAGAGGATAGGATAAGATAGAGGATAGGATAGTATAGAGGATAGGATATGATAGAGGATACTATAGGATAGAGGATAGGATAGGATAGGATAGAGGATACGATAGGATAGGATAGAGGATAGGATAGGATAGAGGATTGGATAGGATAGAGGATAGGATATGATAGAGGATAGGATATGATAGAGGATAGGATAGGATAGAGGATAGGATATAATAGAGGATAGGATACGATAGAGGATAGGATAGGATAAAGGATAGGATAGGATAGAGGATAGGATAGGATAGAGGATAGGATAGGATAGAGGATACGATATGATAGGATAGAGGATAGGATGGGATAGAGGATAGGATAGGATAGGATAGAGGATAGGATAGGATAGAGGATAGGATAGGATAGGATAGAGGATAGGATAGGATAGAGGATAGGATAGGATAGAGGATAGGATAGGATAGAGGATAGGATAGGATAGAGGATAGGATAGGATAGAGGATAGGATATGATAGAGGATAGGATAGGATAGAAGATAGGATAGGATAGATGATAGGATAGGATAGAGGATAGGATGGGATAGAGGATAGGATAGGATAGAGGATAGGATAGGATAGATGATAGGATAGGATAGAGGATAGGATAGGGTAGAGGATAGGATAGGATAGAGGATAGGATAGGATAGATGATACTATAGGATAGAGGATAGGATAAGATAGAGGATAGGTTAGGATAGAGGATAGGATAGGGGATTGGATAGGATAGAGAATAGGATAGGATAGAGGATAGGATACGATAGAGGATACGATAGGATAGGATAGAGGATAGGATACGATAGAGGATACGATAGGATAGGATAGAGGATAGGATAGGATAGAGGATAGGATAGGATAGAGGATAGGATATGATAGTGGATAGGATAGGATAGAGGATAGGATATGATAGAGGATAGGATAGGATAGAAGATAGGATAGGATAGAGGATAGGATCGGATAGAGTATAGGATAGGGGATTGGATAGAATAAAGGATAGGATAGGATAGAGGATAGGATAGAGGATAGGATAAGATAGAGGATAAGATAGGATAGAGTATAGGATAGGATAGAGGATAGGATAGGATAGGATAGGATAGAGGATACGATAGGATAGGATACAGGATAGGATGGGATAGAGGATAGGATAGGATAGGATAGAGGATAGGATAGGATAGAGGATAGGATAGGATAGAGGATAGGATAGGATAGAGGATAGGATAGGATAGAGGATAGGATAGGATAGAGGATAGGATAGGATAGAGGATAGGATATGATAGAGGATAGGATAGGATAGAAGATAGGATAGGATAGATGATAGGATAGGATAGAGGATAGGATGGGATAGAGGATAGGATAGGATAGAGGATAGGATAGGGTAGATGATAGGATAGGATAGAGGATAGGATAGGGTAGAGGATAGGATAGGATAGAGAATAGGATAGGATAGAGGATAGGATACGATAGAGGATACGATAGGATAGGATAGAGGATAGGATAGGATAGAGGATAGGATAGGATAGAGGATAGGATATGATAGTGGATAGGATATGATAGAGGATAGGATTGGATAGAGGATAGGATAGGATAGATGATAGGATAGGATAGAGGATAGGATCGGATAGAGTATAGGATAGGGGATTGGATAGAATAAAGGATAGGATAGGATAGAGGATAGGATAGAGGATAGGATAAGATAGAGGATAAGATAGGATAGAGTATAGGATAGGATAGAGGATAGGATAGGATAGGATAGGATAGAGGATACGATAGGATATAATAGAGGATAGGATAGGATAGAGGATTGGATAGGATAGAGGATAGGATATGATAGAGGATAGGATATGATAGAGGATAGGATAGGATAGATGATAGGATAGGATAGATGATAGGATAGGATAGAGGATAGGATAAGATAGAGGATAGGATAGGATAGAGGATAGGATAGGATAGAGGATAAGATCGGATAGAGGATAGGATAGGGGATTGGATAGAATAAAGGATAGGATAGGATAGAGGATAGGATAAGATAGAGGATAAGATAGGATAGAGTATAGGATAGGATAGAGGATTGGATATGATAGAGGATAGGATAGGATAGAGGATAGGATAGGATAGATGATAGGATAGGATAGATGATAGGATAGGTTAGAGGATAGGATAAGATAGAGGATAGGATAGGATAGAGGATAGGATAGGGGATTGGATAGGATAGAGGATAGGATAGTGGATTGGATAGGATAGAGGATAGGATAGGACAGATGATATTATAGGAATGAGGATAGGATATGATAGAGGATACGATATTATAGAGGATAGGATAGGATAGAGGATAGGATAGGATAGAGGATAGGATAGTATAGAGGATAGGATAGGATAGAGGATAGGATAGGATAGAGGATAGGATGCGATAGAGGATCCGAAAGGATAGGATAGAGGGTAGGATAGGATAGAGGATAGGATAGGATAGATGATAGGATAGGATACAGGATAGGATAAGATAGAGGATAGGATAGGATACAGGATAGGATAGGGGATTGGATAGGATAGAGGATAGGATAGGATAGAGGATAGGATAGGATAGAGGATAGGATATGATAGTGGATCGGATAGGATAGAGGATAGGATAGGATAGATGATCGAATAGGTTAGAGGATAGGATAAGATAGAGGATAGGATAGGATAGAGGATAGGATAGGGGATTGGATAGTATAGGATAGAGGATAGGATAGGATAGAGGATAGGATACGATAGAGGATACG
Organism: Halictus rubicundus; assembly: GCF_050948215.1. NCBI lineage: Eukaryota > Metazoa > Arthropoda > Insecta > Hymenoptera > Halictidae > Halictus > Halictus rubicundus. The sequence continues at coordinate 110,524 of NW_027488907.1, forward strand.
ATAGGATAGGATAGAGGATAGGATAGGATAGAGGATAGGATTGGATAGAGGATATCATAGGGGATTGGATAGGATAGATGATAGGAGACGATAGAGGATAGGATAGGATAGAGGATAGGATAGGATAGAGGATACGATAGGATAGGATAGAGGATAGGATAGGATAGAGGATAGGATAGGATAGAGCATAGGATACGATAGAGGATATAATAGGATAGAGGATAGGAAAGGATAGAGGATAGGATAGGATAGAGCATAGGATACGGTAGAGGATATAATAGGATAGAGGATAGGAAAGGATAGAGGATAGGATAGGATAGAGGATAGCATAGGATAGAGGATAGGATAGGACAGGATAGAGGATAGGATAGGATAGAAGATAGGATAGGATAGAGCATAGGATACGATAAAGGATAGGATAGGATAGAGGATAGGATAGGATAGAGGATAGGATAGGATAGAGCATAGGATACGATAGAGGATAGGATAGGGGATTGGATAGGATAGAGGATAGGATAGGACAGATGATATTATAGGAATGAGGATAGGATATGATAGAGGAGACGATATTATAGAGGATAGGATAGGATAGAGGATAGGATATGATAGAGGATACGATATTATAGAGGATAGGATAGAATAGAGGATAGGATAGGATAGAGGAGAGGATAGGATAGAGGATAGAATAGGATAGAGGATAGGATAGGATCGAGGATAGGATAGGACAAAGGATACGATAGGATAGGATCGAGAATAGGATAGAATAGAGGATAGGATAGGATAGAGGATAGGATAGGATAGAGGAGAGGATAGGATAGAGGATAGAATAGGATAGAGGATAGGATAGGATCGAGGATAGGATAGGATAGAGGATAGGATAGGATAGAGGATAGGATGCGATAGAGGATCCGAAAGGATAGGATAGAGGGTAGGATAGGATAGAGGATAGGATAGGATAGAGGATAGGAGAGGATAGAGGATAGGATATGATAGAGGATAGGATAGGATAGAGTATAGGATAGGATAGAGGATAGGATAGTATAGAGGATAGGATAAGATAGAGGATATGATAGGATAGACGATAGGATACGATAGAGGATAGGATAGGATCGAGGATAGCATAGGATAGAGGATAGGATAGGACAGGATAGAGGATAGGATAGGATAGAGGATAGGATAGGATAGAGCATAGGATACGATAGAGGATAGGATAGTGGATTGGATAGGATAGAGGATAGGGTAGGACAGATGATATTATAGGAATGAGGATAGGATATGATAGAGGATACGATATTATAGAGGATAGGATAGGATAGAGGATAGGATAGGATAGAGGATAGGATAGTATAAAGGATAGGATAGGATAGAGGATAGGATAGGATAGAGGATAGGATGCGATAGAGGATCCGAAAGGATAGGATAGAGGGTAGGATAGGATAGAGGATAGGATAGGATAGAGGATAGGAGAGGATAGAGGATAGGATATGATAGAGGATAGGATAGGATAGAGGATAGGATAGGATAGAGTATAGGATAGTATAGAGGATAGGATAAGATAGAGGATATGATAGGATAGACGATAGGATATGATAGAGGATAGGATAGGATAGAAGATAGGATCGGATAGAGGATAGGAATAGAGAATTGGATAGGATAGAGGATAGGATAAGATAGAGGATAGGATAGGATAGAGGATAGGATAGGATAGAGGATAGGATAGGATAGAGGATAGGATAGGATAGAGGATAGGATTGGATAGAGGATATCATAGGGGATTGGATAGGATAGATGATAGGAGACGATAGAGGATAGGATAGGATAGTGGATAGGATAGGATAGATGATATTATAGGAAAGAGGAAAGGATATGATAGAGGATACGATATTATAGAGGATAGGATAGGACAGAGGATTGGATAGGATAGAGGATAGGATAGAGAATATGATACGGTAGACGATAGGGGATTGGATCGGATACAGGATAGGAGGCGGTACAGGATAGGATATAATAGAATAGAGAATAGGATAGGATAGAGGATAGGTTAGGATAGAGGATAGGATAGGATAGAGGATAGAATAGGGTAGAGGATAGGTTAGGATAGAGGATAGGATGGGATAGAGGATATGATAGGGGATTGGATAGGTTAGAGGATAGGATAGGATACAGGATAGGATAGGATAGAGGATAGGAAAGGATAGAGGATAGGATAGGATAGAGGATAGGATAGGATAGAGGATAGGATAGGGGATTGGATAGGATAGAGGATAGGATAGGATAGAGGATAGGATATGATAGAGGATAGGATAGGATAGAGGATAGGATAGGATAGAGGATAGGATAGGATAGAGCATAGGATACGATAGAGGATAGGATAGTGGATTGGATAGGATAGAGGATAGGGTAGGACAGATGATATTATAGGAATGAGGATAGGATATGATAGAGGATACGATATTATAGAGGATAGGATAGGATAGAGGATAGGATAGGATAGAGGATAGGATAGTATAAAGGATAGGATAGGATAGAGGATAGGATAGGATAGAGGATAGGATGCGATAGAGGATCCGAAAGGATAGGATAGAGGGTAGGATAGGATAGAGGATAGGATAGGATAGAGGATAGGAGAGGATAGAGGATAGGATATGATAGAGGATAGGATAGGATAGAGGATAGGATAGGATAGATGATAGGATAGGATAGAGGATAGGATAGGATAGGATAGAGGATAGGATAAGATAGAGGATAAGATAGGATAGAGGATAGAATAGGATAGAGGATAGGATAGGATCGAGGATAGGATAGGACAGAGGATAGGATAGGATAGAGGATAGGATAAGATAGAGGATATGATAGGATAGAGGATAGGATAGGATAGATGATAGGATAGGTTAGTGGATAGGATAGGATAGAGCATAGGATAGGATAGAGGATAGGATAGGATAGAGCATAGGATACGATACAGGATATAATAGGATAGAGGACAGGATAGTATAGAGGATAGGATAGGATAGAGGATAGGATAGGATAGAGGATAGGATATGATAGAGGATAGGATAGCATTGAGGATAGGATAGGATAGAGGATAGGATAGGATAGAGGATAGGATAAGATAGAGGATATGATAGCATAGAACATAGGATATAATAGAGGATAGGATAGGATAGAGCATAGGATACGATAGAGGATATAATAGGATAGAGGATAGGAAAGGATAGAGGATAGGATAGTATAGAGGATAGGATAGGATAGAGGATAGGATAGGATAGAGGATAGGATACGATAGAGGATAGGATAGGATAGAGGATAGGATAGGGTAGAGGATAGGATAGGATAGAGGATAGGATAGGATAGATGATAGGATAGGTTAGTGGATAGGATAGGATAGAGCATAGGATAGGATAGAGGATAGGATAGGATAGAGCATAGGATACGATAGAGGATATAATAGGATAGAGGATAGGAAAGGATAGAGGATAGGATAGGATAGAGCATAGGATACGATAGAGGATATAATAGGATAGAGGATAGCATAGGATAGAGGATAGGATAGGACAGGATAGAGGATAGGATAGGATAGAAGATAGGATATGATAGAGGATAGGATAGCATAGAGGATAGGATAGGATAGAGGATAGGATAGGATAGAGGAAAGGATAATATAGAGGATATGATAGGATAGAGCATAGGATAGGATAGAGGATAGGATAGGATAGAGCATAGGATACGATAGAGGATATAATAGGATAGAGGATAGGAAAGGATAGAGGATAGGACAGGATAGAGGATAGCATAGGATAGAGGATAGGATAGGGGATTGGATAGGATAGAGGATAGGATAGTGGATTGGATAGGATAGAGGATAGGATAGGACAGATGATATTATAGGAATGACGATAGGATATGATAGAGGATACGATATTATAGAGGATAGGATAGGATAGAGGATAGGATAGGATAGAGGATAGGATAGTATAGAGGATAGGATAGGATAGAGGATAGGATAGGATAGAGGATAGGATGCGATAGAGGATCCGAAAGGATAGGATAGAGGGTAGGATAGGATAGAGGATAGGATAGGATAGAGGATAGGAGAGGATAGAGGATAGGATATGATAGAGGATAGGATAGGATAGAGTATAGGATAGGATAGAGGATAGGATAGTATAGAGGATAGGATAAGATAGAGGATATGATAGGATAGACGATAGGATACGATAGAGGATAGGATAGGATCGAGGATAGCATAGGATAGAGGATAGGATAGGACAGGATAGAGGATAGGATAGGATAGAGGATAGGATAGGATAGAGCATAGGATACGATAGAGGATAGGATAGTGGATTGGATAGGATAGAGGATAGGGTAGGACAGATGATATTATAGGAATGAGGATAGGATATGATAGAGGATACGATATTATAGAGGATAGGATAGGATAGAGGATAGGATAGGATAGAGGATAGGATAGTATAAAGGATAGGATAGGATAGAGGATAGGATAGGATAGAGGATAGGATGCGATAGAGGATCCGAAAGGATAGGATAGAGGGTAGGATAGGATAGAGGATAGGATAGGATAGAGGATAGGAGAGGATAGAGGATAGGATATGATAGAGGATAGGATAGGATAGAGGATCGGATAGGACAGATGATAGGATAGGATAGAGGATAGGATAGGATAGGATAGAGGATAGGATAAGATAGAGGATAAGATAGGATAGAGGATAGGATAGGATAGAGGATAGGATATGATAGAGGATAGGATAGGATAGAGGATAGGATAGGATAGAGGATAGGATATGATAGAGGATAGGATACGATAGAGGATAGGATAGGATAGAGGATAGGATAGGATAGAGGATAGGATAGGATAGAGGATAGGATAGGATAGAGGATAGGATAGGATAGAGGATAGGATAGGATAGAGGATAGGATAGGACAGAGGATAGGATATGATAGTGGATCAGATAGGATAGAGGATACGATACGATAGAGGATGGGATAGAGGATAGGGGATGGGATCGGATACAGGATAGGAGACGGTAGAGGATAGGATAGGATAAGATAGAGGATAGGATAGGATAGAGGATGGGATAGGATAGAGGATAGGATAGGATAGAGGATAGGATAAGATAGAGGATAGGATAGTATAGAGGATAGGATAGGATAGAGGATAGGATAGGATAGAGGATAGGATAGGATAGGATAGAGGATACGATAGGATAGGATAGAGGATAGGATAGGATAGAGGATTGGATAGGATAGAGGATAGGATATGATAGAGGATAGGATATGATAGAGGATAGGATAGGATAGAGGATAGGATAGGATAGATGATAGGATAGGATAGAGGATAGGATAAGATAGAGGATAGGATAGGATAGAGGATAGGATAGGATAGAGGATAGGATAGGACAGAGGATACGATAGGATAGGTGATAGGATAGGATAGTGGATAGGATAGGATAGAGGATAGGATAGGATAGGATAGAGGATAGGATAGGATAGAGGATAGGATAGGATAGAGGATAGGATAGGATAGAGGATAGGATAGGATAGGATAGAGGATACGATAGGATAGGATAGAGGATAGGATAGGATAGAGGATTGGATAGGATAGAGGATAGGATATGATAGAGGATAGGATATGATAGAGGATAGGATAGGATAGAGGATAGGATAGGATAGAGGATAGGATGGGATAGAGGATAGGATAGGATAGAGGATAGGATAGGATAGATGATAGGATAGGATAGAGGATAGGATAGGATAGAGGATAGGATAGGATAGGATAGAGGATACGATAGGATATAATAGAGGATAGGATAGGATAGAGGATTGGATAGGATAGAGGATAGGATATGATAGTGGATAGGATATGATAGAGGATAGGATAGGATAGAGGATAGGATAGGATAGATGATAGGATAGGATAGAGGATAGGATCGGATAGAGTATAGGATAGGGGATTGGATAGAATAAAGGATAGGATAGGATAGAGGATAGGATAAGATAGAGGATAAGATAGGATAGAGTATAGGATAGGATAGAGGATAGGATATGATAGAGGATAGGATAGGATAGAAGATAGGATAGGATAGATGATAGGATAGGATAGAGGATAGGATGGGATAGAGGATAGGATAGGATAGAGGATAGGATAGGATAGATGATAGGATAGGATAGAGGATAGGATAGGGTAGAGGATAGGATAGGATAGAGGATAGGATATGATAGAGGATAGGATAGGATAGAGGATAGGATAGGATAGATGATAGGATAGGATAGAGGATAGGATAGGATAGGATAGAGGATAGGATAAGATAGAGGATAAGATAGGATAGAGGATAGGATAGGATAGAGGATAGGATAGGATAGATGATAGGATAGGATAGAGGATAGGATAGGATAGAGGATAGGATAGGATAGAGGATAGGATAGGATAGAGGATAGGATAGGATAGAGGATAGGATAGGATAGAGGATAGGATAGGATAGAGGATAGGATAGGACAGAGGATAGGATAGGATAGAGGATAGGATAGGATAGATGATAGGATAGGATAGAGGATAGGATATGATAGAGGATAGGATACGATAGAGGATAGGATAGGATAGAGGATAGGATAGGATAGAGGATAGGATAGGATAGAGGATAGGATAGGATAGAGGATAGGATAGGATAGAGGATAGGATAGGATAGAGGATAGGATATGATAGTGGATCAGATAGGATAGAGGATACGATACGATAGAGGACGGGATAGAGGATAGGGGATTGGATCGGATACAGGATAGGAGACGGTAGAGGATAGGATAGGATAGGATAGAGGATAGGATAGGATAGAGGATGGGATAGGATAGAGGATAGGATAGGATAGAGGATAGGATAAGATAGAGGATAGGATAGTATAGAGGATAGGATAGGATAGAGGATAGGATAGGATAGAGGATAGGATAGGATAGGATAGAGGATACGATAGGATAGGATAGAGGATAGGATAGGATAGAGGATTGGATAGGATAGAGGATAGGATATGATAGAGGATAGGATATGATAGAGGATAGGATAGGATAGAGGATAGGATATAATAGAGGATAGGATACGATAGAGGATAGGATAGGATAAAGGATAGGATAGGATAGAGGATAGGATAGGATAGAGGATAGGATAGGATAGAGGATACGATATGATAGGATAGAGGATAGGATAGGATAGAGGATTGGATAGGATAGAGGATAGGATATGATATAGGATAGGATATGATAGAGGATAGGATAGGATGGAGGATAGGATAGGATAGATGATAGGATAGGATAGAGGATAGGATAAGATAGAGGATAGGATAGGATGGAGGATAGGATAGGATAGAGGATAGGATAGGACAGAGGATACGATAGGATAGGATACAGGATAGGATGGGATAGAGGATAGGATAGGATAGGATAGAGGATAGGATAGGATAGAGGATAGGATAGGATAGGATAGAGGATAGGATAGGATAGAGGATAGGATAGGATAGAGGATAGGATAGGATAGAGGATAGGATAGGATAGAGGATAGGATATGACAGAGGATAGGATAGGATAGAAGATAGGATAGGATAGATGATAGGATAGGATAGAGGATAGGATGGGATAGAGGATAGGATAGGATAGAGGATAGGATAGGATAGATGATAGGATAGGATAGAGGATAGGATAGGGTAGAGGATAGGATAGGATAGAGGATAGGATAGGATAGATGATACTATAGGATAGAGGATAGGATAAGATAGAGGATAGGTTAGGATAGAGGATAGGATAGGGGATTGGATAGGATAGAGAATAGGATAGGATAGAGGATAGGATACGATAGAGGATACGATAGGATAGGATAGAGGATAGGATACGATAGAGGATACGATAGGATAGGATAGAGGATAGGATAGGATAGAGGATAGGATAGGATAGAGGATAGGATATGATAGTGGATAGGATATGATAGAGGATAGGATAGGATAGAGGATAGGATAGGATAGATGATAGGATAGGATAGAGGATAGGATCGGATAGAGTATAGGATAGGGGATTGGATAGAATAAAGGATAGGATAGGATAGAGGATAGGATAGAGGATAGGATAAGATAGAGGATAAGATAGGATAGAGTATAGGATAGGATAGAGGATAGGATAGGATAGGATAGGATAGAGGATACGATAGGATAGGATACAGGATAGGATGGGATAGAGGATAGGATAGGATAGGATAGAGGATAGGATAGGATACAGGATAGGATAGGTTAGAGGATAGGATAGGATAGGATAGAGGATAGGATAGGATAGAGGATAGGATAGGATAGAGGATAGGATAGGATAGAGGATAGGATAGGATAGAGGATAGGATATGATAGAGGATAGGATAGGATAGAAGATAGGATAGGATAGATGATAGGATAGGATAGAGGATAGGATGGGATAGAGGATAGGATAGGATAGAGGATAGGATAGGATAGATGATAGGATAGGATAGAGGATAGGATAGGGTAGAGGATAGGATAGGATAGAGGATAGGATAGGATAGATGATACTATAGGATAGAGGATAGGATAAGATAGAGGATAGGTTAGGATAGAGGATAGGATAGGGGATTGGATAGGATAGAGAATAGGATAGGATAGAGGATAGGATACGATAGAGGATACGATAGGATAGGATAGAGGATAGGATAGGATAGAGGATAGGATAGGATAGAGGATAGGATATGATAGTGGATAGGATATGATAGAGGATAGGATTGGATAGAGGATAGGATAGGATAGATGATAGGATACTATAGAGGATAGGATCGGATAGAGTATAGGATAGGGGATTGGATAGAATAAAGGATAGGATAGGATAGAGGATAGGATAGAGGATAGGATAAGATAGAGGATAAGATAGGATAGAGTATAGGATAGGATAGAGGATAGGATAGGATAGGATAGGATAGAGGATACGATAGGATATAATAGAGGATAGGATAGGATAGAGGATTGGATAGGATAGAGGATAGGATATGATAGAGGATAGGATATGATAGAGGATAGGATAGGATAGATGATAGGATAGGATAGATGATAGGATAGGATAGAGGATAGGATAAGATAGAGGATAGGATAGGATAGAGGATAGGATAGGATAGAGGATAGGATCGGATAGAGGATAGGATAGGGGATTGGATAGAATAAAGGATAGGATAGGATAGAGGATAGGATAAGATAGAGGATAAGATAGGATAGAGTATAGGATAGGATAGAGGATTGGATATGATAGAGGATAGGATAGGATAGAGGATAGGATAGGATAGATGATAGGATAGGGGATTGGATAGGATAGAGGATAGGATAGTGGATTGGATAGGATAGAGGATAGGATAGGACAGATGATATTATAGGAATGAGGATAGGATATGATAGAGGATACGATATTATAGAGGATAGGATAGGATAGAGGATAGGATAGGATAGAGGATAGGATAGTATAGAGGATAGGATAGGATAGAGGATAGGATAGGATAGAGGATAGGATGCGATAGAGGATCCGAAAGGATAGGATAGAGGGTAGGATAGGATAGAGGATAGGATAGGATAGATGATAGGATAGGATACAGGATAGGATAAGATAGAGGATAGGATAGGATACAGGATAGGATAGGGGATTGGATAGGATAGAGGATAGGATAGAGGATAGGATAGGATAGAGGATAGGATAGGATAGAGGATAGGATATGATAGTGGATCGGATAGGATAGAGGATAGGATAGGATAGATGATCGAATAGGTTAGAGGATAGGATAAGATAGAGGATAGGATAGGATAGAGGATAGGATAGGGGATTGGATAGTATAGGATAGAGGATAGGATAGGATAGAGGATAGGATACGATAGAGGATACGATAGGATAGGATAGAGGATAGGATAGGATAGAGGATAGGATTGGATAGAGGATATCATAGGGGATTGGATAGGATAGATGATAGGAGACGATAGAGGATAGGATAGGATAGAGGATAGGATAGGATAGATGATATTATAGGAAAGAGGAAAGGATATGATAGAGGATACGATATTATAGAGGATAGGATAGGACAGAGGATTGGATAGGATAGAGGATAGAATAGGGTAGAGGATAGGTTAGGATAGAGGATAGGATCGGATAGAGGATATGATAGGGGATTGGATAGGATAGAGGATAGGATAGGATACAGGATAGGATAGGATAGAGGATAGGAAAGGATAGAGGATAGGATAGGATAGAGGATAGTATAGGATAGAGGATAGGATAGGATAGAGGATAGGATAGGGGATTGGATAGGATAGAGGATAGGATAGGATAGAGGATAGGATAGGATAGAGGATAGGATACGATAGAGGATACGATAGGATAAGATAGAGGATAGGATACGATAGAGGATACGATAGGATAGGATAGAGGATAGGATAGGATAGAGGATAGGATAGAGGATAGGATAGGATAGAGGATAGGATAGGGTAGAGGATAGGATAGGATAGAGGATAGGATAGGATAGATGATAGGATAGGTTAGTGGATAGGATAGGATAGAGCATAGGATAGGATAGAGGATAGGATAGGATAGAGCATAGGATACGATAGAGGATATAATAGGATAGAGGATAGGAAAGGATAGAGGATAGGATAGGATAGAGCATAGGATACGGTAGAGGATATAATAGGATAGAGGATAGGAAAGGATAGAGGATAGGATAGGATAGAGGATAGCATAGGATAGAGGATAGGATAGGACAGGATAGAGGATAGGATAGGATAGAAGATAGGATAGGATAGAGCATAGGATACGATAGAGGATAGGATAGGATAGAGGATAGGATAGGATAGAGGATAGGATAGGATAGAGCATAGGATACGATAGAGGATAGGATAGGGGATTGGATAGGATAGAGGATAGGATAGGACAGATGATATTATAGGAATGAGGATAGGATATGATAGAGGAGACGATATTATAGAGGATAGGATAGGATAGAGGATAGGATATGATAGAGGATACGATATTATAGAGGATAGGATAGAATAGAGGATAGGATAGGATAGAGGAGAGGATAGGATAGAGGATAGAATAGGATAGAGGATAGGATAGGATCGAGGATAGGATAGGACAAAGGATACGATAGGATAGGATCGAGAATAGGATAGAATAGAGGATAGGATAGGATAGAGGATAGGATAGGATAGAGGAGAGGATAGGATAGAGGATAGAATAGGATAGAGGATAGGATAGGATCGAGGATAGGATAGGACAGAGGATAGGATAGGATATGATAGAGAATAGGATAGGATAGATGATATTATAGGAAAGAGGATAGGATATGATAGAGGATCGGATAGGATAGAGGATTGGATAGGATAGAGAATATGATACTGTAGACGATAGGGCATTGGATCGGATACAGGATAGGAGACGGTAGAGGATAGGATAGGATAGGATAGAGAATAGGATAGGATAGAGGATAGGATAGGATAGAGGATAGGAGAGGATAGAGGATAGGATATGATAGAGGATAGGATAGGATAGAGGATAGGATAGGATAGAGGATAGGATAGGATAGAGGATAGGATAGGATAGAGGATAGGAGAGGATAGAGGATAGGATATGATAGAGGATAGGATAGGATAGAGGATAGGATAGGATAGAGGATAGGATAGTATAGAGGATAGGATAGTATAGAGGATAGGATAAGATAGAGGATATGATAGGATAGACGATAGGATACGATAGAGTATAGGATAGGATCGAGGATAGGATAGGACAGAGGATACGATAGGATAGGATCGAGAATAGGATAGAATAGAGGGTAGGATAGGATAGAGGATAGGATAGGATAGAGGATAGGATAGGATAGAGGATAGGATATGATAGAGGATAGGATAGCATAGAGGATAGGATAGGATAGAGGATAGGATAGGATAGAGGAAAGGATAAGATAGAGGATATGATAGGATAGAGCATAGGATAGGATAGAGGATAGGATAGGATAGAGCATGGGATACGATAGAGGATATAATAGGATAGAGGATAGGAAAGGATAGAGGATAGGATAGGATAGAGGATAGCATAGGATAGAGGATAGGATAGGGGATTGGATAGGATAGAGGATAGGATAGTGGATTGGATAGGATAGAGGATAGGATAGGACAGATGATATTATAGGAATGAGGATAGGATATGATAGAGGATACGATATTATAGAGGATAGGATAGGATAGAGGATAGGATAGGATAGAGGATAGGATAGTATAGACGATAGGATAGGATAGAGGATAGGACAGGATAGAGGATAGGATGCGATAGAGGATCCGAAAGGATAGGATAGAGGGTAGGATAGGATAGAGGATAGGATAGGATAGAGGATAGGAGAGGATAGAGGATAGGATATGATAGAGGATAGGATAGGATAGAGGATAGGATAGGATAGAGGATAGGATAGTATAGAGGATAGGATAAGGTAGAGGATATGATAGGATAGACGATAGGATACGATAGAGGATAGGATAGGATCGAGGATAGGATAGGACAGAGGATACGATAGGATAGGATCGAGAATAGGATAGAATAGAGGATAGGATAGGATAGGATAGAGGATAGGATAGGATAGAGGATAGAATAGGATAGAGGATAGGATAGGATCGAGGATAGGATAGGACAGAGGATAGGATAGGATAGAGGATAGGATAAGATAGAGGATATGATAGGATAGAGGATAGGATAGGATAGATGATAGGATAGGTTAGTGGATAGGATAGGATAGAGCATAGGATAGGATAGAGGATAGGATAGGATAGAGCATAGGATACGATAGAGGATATAATAGGATAGAGGACAGGATAGTATAGAGGATAGGATAGGATAGAGGATAGGATAGGATAGAGGATAGGATATGATAGAGGATAGGATAGCATTGAGGATAGGATAGGATAGAGGATAGGATAGGATAGAGGATAGGATAAGATAGAGGATATGATAGCATAGAACATAGGATATAATAGAGGATAGGATAGGATAGAGCATAGGATACGATAGAGGATATAATAGGATAGAGGATAGGAAAGGATAGAGGATAGGATAGTATAGAGGATAGGATAGGATAGAGGATAGGATAGGATAGAGGATAGGATACGATAGAGGATAGGATAGGATAGAGGATAGGATAGGGTAGAGGATAGGATAGGATAGAGGATAGGATAGGATAGATGATAGGATAGGTTAGTGGATAGGATAGGATAGAGCATAGGATAGGATAGAGGATAGGATAGGATAGAGCATAGGATACGATAGAGGATATAATAGGATAGAGGATAGGAAAGGATAGAGGATAGGATAGGATAGAGCATAGGATACGATAGAGGATATAATAGGATAGAGGATAGCATAGGATAGAGGATAGGATAGGACAGGATAGAGGATAGGATAGGATAGAAGATAGGATATGATAGAGGATAGGATAGCATAGAGGATAGGATAGGACAGAGGATAGGATAGGATAGAGGAAAGGATAATATAGAGGATATGATAGGATAGAGCATAGGATAGGATAGAGGATAGGATAGGATAGAGCATAGGATACGATAGAGGATATAATAGGATAGAGGATAGGAAAGGATAGAGGATAGGACAGGATAGAGGATAGCATAGGATAGAGGATAGGATAGAGGATAGGATAGGATAGAGCATAGGATACGATAGAGGATAGGATAGGGGATTGGATAGGATAGAGGATAGGATAGGACAGATGATATTATAGGAATGAGGATAGGATATGATAGAGGAGACGATATTATAGAGGATAGGATAGGATAGAGGATAGGATATGATAGAGGATACGATATTATAGAGGATAGGATAGAATAGAGGATAGGATAGGATAGAGGAGAGGATAGGATAGAGGATAGAATAGGATAGAGGATAGGATAGGATCGAGGATAGGATAGGACAAAGGATACGATAGGATAGGATCGAGAATAGGATAGAATAGAGGATAGGATAGGATAGAGGATAGGATAGGATAGAGGAGAAGATAGGATAGAGGATAGAATAGGATAGAGGATAGGATAGGATCGAGGATAGGATAGGACAGAGGATAGGATAGGATATGATAGAGAATAGGATAGGATAGATGATATTATAGGAAAGAGGATAGGATATGATAGAGGATCGGATAGGATAGAAGATTGGATAGGATAGAGAATATGATACTGTAGACGATAGGGCATTGGATCGGATACAGGATAGGAGACGGTAGAGGATAGGATAGGATAGGATAGAGAATAGGATAGGATAGAGGATAGGATAGGATAGAGGATAGGAGAGGATAGAGGATAGGATATGATAGAGGATAGGATAGGATAGAGGATAGGATAGGATAGGATAGAGGATAGGATAGGATAGAGGATAGGAGAGGATAGAGGATAGGATATGATAGAGGATAGGATAGGATAGAGGATAGGATAGGATAGAGGATAGGATAGTATAGAGGATAGGATAGTATAGAGGATAGGATAAGATAGAGGATATGATAGGATAGACGATAGGATACGATAGAGTATAGGATAGGATCGAGGATAGGATAGGACAGAGGATACGATAGGATAGGATCGAGAATAGGATAGAATAGAGGGTAGGATAGGATAGAGGATAGGATAGGATAGAGGATAGGATAGGATAGAGGATAGGATATGATAGAGGATAGGATAGCATAGAGGATAGGATAGGATAGAGGATAGGATAGGATAGAGGAAAGGATAAGATAGAGGATATGATAGGATAGAGCATAGGATAGGATAGAGGATAGGATAGGATAGAGCATGGGATACGATAGAGGATATAATAGGATAGAGGATAGGAAAGGATAGAGGATAGGATAGGATAGAGGATAGCATAGGATAGAGGATAGGATAGGGGATTGGATAGGATAGAGGATAGGATAGTGGATTGGATAGGATAGAGGATAGGATAGGACAGATGATATTATAGGAATGAGGATAGGATATGATAGAGGATACGATATTATAGAGGATAGGATAGGATAGAGGATAGGATAGGATAGAGGATAGGATAGTATAGACGATAGGATAGGATAGAGGATAGGACAGGATAGAGGATAGGATGCGATAGAGGATCCGAAAGGATAGGATAGAGGGTAGGATAGGATAGAGGATAGGATAGGATAGAGGATAGGAGAGGATAGAGGATAGGATATGATAGAGGATAGGATAGGATAGAGGATAGGATAGGATAGAGGATAGGATAGTATAGAGGATAGGATAAGATAGAGGATATGATAGGATAGACGATAGGATACGATAGAGGATAGGATAGGATCGAGGATAGGATAGGACAGAGGATACGATAGGATAGGATCGAGAATAGGATAGAATAGAGGATAGGATAGGATAGGATAGAGGATAGGATAGGATAGAGGATAGAATAGGATAGAGGATAGGATAGGATCGAGGATAGGATAGGACAGAGGATAGGATAGGATAGAGGATAGGATAAGATAGAGGATATGATAGGATAGAGGATAGGATAGGATAGATGATAGGATAGGTTAGTGGATAGGATAGGATAGAGCATAGGATAGGATAGGATAGAGCATAGGATACGATAGAGGATATAATAGGATAGAGGACAGGATAGTATAGAGGATAGGATAGGATAGAGGATAGGATAGGATAGAGGATAGGATATGATAGAGGATAGGATAGCATTGAGGATAGGATAGGATAGAGGATAGGATAGGATAGAGGATAGGATAAGATAGAGGATATGATAGCATAGAACATAGGATATAATAGAGGATAGGATAGGATAGAGCATAGGATACGATAGAGGATATAATAGGATAGAGGATAGGAAAGGATAGAGGATAGGATAGTATAGAGGATAGGATAGGATAGAGGATAGGATAGGATAGAGGATAGGATACGATAGAGGATAGGATAGGATAGAGGATAGGATAGGGTAGAGGATAGGATAGGATAGAGGATAGGATAGGATAGATGATAGGATAGGTTAGTGGATAGGATAGGATAGAGCATAGGATAGGATAGAGGATAGGATAGGATAGAGCATAGGATACGATAGAGGATATAATAGGATAGAGGATAGGAAAGGATAGAGGATAGGATAGGATAGAGCATAGGATACGATAGAGGATATAATAGGATAGAGGATAGCATAGGATAGAGGATAGGATAGGACAGGATAGAGGATAGGATAGGATAGAAGATAGGATATGATAGAGGATAGGATAGCATAGAGGATAGGATAGGATAGAGGGTAGGATAGGATAGAGGAAAGGATAATATAGAGGATATGATAGGATAGAGCATTGGATAGGATAGAGGATAGGATAGGATAGAGCATAGGATACGATAGAGGATATAATAGGATAGAGGATAGGAAAGGATAGAGGATAGGACAGGATAGAGGATAGCATAGGATAGAGGATAGGATAGGGGATTGGATAGGATAGAGGATAGGATAGTGGATTGGATAGGATAGAGGATAGGATAGGACAGATGATATTATAGGAATGACGATAGGATATGATAGAGGATACGATATTATAGAGGATAGGATAGGATAGAGGATAGGATAGGATAGAGGATAGGATAGTATAGAGGATAGGATAGGATAGAGGATAGGATAGGATAGAGGATAGGATGCGATAGAGGATCCGAAAGGATAGGATAGAGGGTAGGATAGGATAGAGGATAGGATAGGATAGAGGATAGGAGAGGATAGAGGATAGGATATGATAGAGGATAGGATAGGATAGAGGATAGGATAGGATAGAGTATAGGATAGTATAGAGGATAGGATAAGATAGAGGATATGATAGGATAGACGATAGGATATGATAGAGGATAGGATAGGATAGAAGATAGGATCGGATAGAGGATAGGAATAGAGAATTGGATAGGATAGAGGATAGGATAAGATAGAGGATAGGATAGGATAGAGGATAGGATAGGATAGAGGATAGGATAGGATAGAGGATAGGATAGGATAGAGGATAGGATTGGATAGAGGATATCATAGGGGATTGGATAGGATAGATGATAGGAGACGATAGAGGATAGGATAGGATAGTGGATAGGATAGGATAGATGATATTATAGGAAAGAGGAAAGGATATGATAGAGGATACGATATTATAGAGGATAGGATAGGACAGAGGATTGGATAGGATAGAGGATAGGATAGAGAATATGATACGGTAGACGATAGGGGATTGGATCGGATACAGGATAGGAGGCGGTACAGGATAGGATATAATAGAATAGAGAATAGGATAGGATAGAGGATAGGTTAGGATAGAGGATAGGATAGGATAGAGGATAGAATAGGGTAGAGGATAGGTTAGGATAGAGGATAGGATGGGATAGAGGATATGATAGGGGATTGGATAGGTTAGAGGATAGGATAGGATACAGGATAGGATAGGATAGAGGATAGGAAAGGATAGAGGATAGGATAGGATAGAGGATAGGATAGGATAGAGGATAGGATAGGGGATTGGATAGGATAGAGGATAGGATAGGATAGAGGATAGGATAGGATAGAGGATAGGATAGGATAGAGGATAGGATACGATAGAGGATACGAAGGATAAGATAGAGGATAGGATACGATAGAGGATACGATAGGATAGGATAGAGGATAGGATAGGATAGAGGATAGGATAGGATAGAGGATAGGATAAGATAGAGGATAAGATAGGATAGAGGATAGGATAGGATAGAGGATAGGATAGGATAGAGGATAGGATAGGATAGAGCATAGGATACGATAGAGGATAGGATAGGGGATTGGATAGGATAGAGGATAGGATAGGACAGATGATATTATAGGAATGAGGATAGGATATGATAGAGGATACGATATTATAGAGGATAGGATAGGATAGAGGATAGGATAGGATAGAGGATAGGATGCGATAGAGGATACGAAAGGATAGGATGCGATAGAGGATACGAAAGGATAGGATAGAGGGTAGGATAGGATAGAGGATAGGATAGGATAGAGGATAGGATAGGATAGAGGATAGGATATGATAGAGGATAGGATATCATAGAGGATAGGATAGGATAGAGGATAGGATAGGATAGAGGAAAGGATAATATAGAGGATATGATAGGATAGAGCATAGGATAGGATAGAGGATAGGATAGGATAGAGCATAGGATACGATAGAGGATATAATAGGATAGAGGATAGGAAAGGATAGAGGATAGGACAGGATAGAGGATAGCATAGGATAGAGGATAGGATAGGGGATTGGATAGGATAGAGGATAGGATAGTATAGAGGATAGGATAGGATAGAGGATAGGATAGGATAGAGGATAGGATAGTATAGAGGATAGGATAAGATAGAGGATATGATAGGATAGACGATAGGATACGATAGAGGATAGGATAGGATCGAGGATAGCATAGGATAGAGGATAGGATAGGACAGGATAGAGGATAGGATAGGATAGAGGATAGGATAGGATGGAGCATAGGATACGATAGAGGATAGGATAGTGGATTGGATAGGATAGAGGATAGGGTAGGACAGATGATATTATAGGAATGAGGATAGGATATGATAGAGGATACGATATTATAGAGGATAGGATAGGATAGAGGATAGGATAGGATAGAGGATAGGATAGTATAAAGGATAGGATAGGATAGAGGATAGGATAGGATAGAGGATAGGATGCGATAGAGGATCCGAAAGGATAGGATAGAGGGTAGGATAGGATAGAGGATAGGATAGGATAGAGGATATTAGAGGATAGAGGATAGGATATGATAGAGGATAGGATAGGATAGAGGATAGGATAGGATAGAGTATAGGATAGTATAGAGGATAGGATAAGATAGAGGATATGATAGGATAGACGATAGGATATGATAGAGGATAGGGTAGGATAGAAGATAGGATCGGATAGAGGATAGGATAGAGAATTGGATAGGATAGAGGATAGGATAAGATAGAGGATAGGATAGGATAGAGGATAGGATAGGATAGAGGATAGGATAGGATAGAGGATAGGATAGGATAGAGGATAGGATTGGATAGAGGATATCATAGGGGATTGGATAGGATAGATGATAGGAGACGATAGAGGATAGGATAGGATAGTGGATAGGATAGGATAGATGATATTATAGGAAAGAGGAAAGGATATGATAGAGGATACGATATTATAGAGGATAGGATAGGACAGAGGATTGGATAGGATAGAGGATAGGATAGAGAATATGATACGGTAGACGATAGGGGATTGGATCGGATAGAGGATAGGAGGCGGTACAGGATAGGATATAATAGAATAGAGAATAGGATAGGATAGAGGATAGGTTAGGATAGAGGATAGGATAGGATAGAGGATAGAATAGGGTAGAGGATAGGTTAGGATAGAGGATAGGATGGGATAGAGGATATGATAGGGGATTGGATAGGATAGAGGATAGGATAGGATACAGGATAGGATAGGATAGAGGATAGGAAAGGATAGAGGATAGGATAGGATAGAGGATAGGATAGGATAGAGGATAGGATAGGGGATTGGATAGGATAGAGGATAGGATATGATAGAGGATAGGATAGGATAGAGGATAGGATAGGATAGAGTATAGGATAGGATAGAGGATAGGATAAGATAGAGGATAAGATAGGATAGAGGATAGGATAGGATAGAGGATAGGATATGATAGAGGATAGGATAGGATAGAAGATAGGATCGGATAGAGGATAGGATAGGATAGAGGATAGGATAAGATAGAGGATAGGATAGGATAGAGGATAGGATAGGATAGAGGATAGGATAGGATAGAGGATAGGATAGGATAGAGGATAGGATTGGATAGAGGATATCATAGGGGATTGGATAGAATAGATGATAGGAGACGATAGAGGATAGGATAGGATAGAGGATAGGATAGGATAGATGATATTATAGGAAAGAGGAAAGGATATGATAGAGGATACGATATTATAGAGGATAGGATAGGACAGAGGATTGGATAGGATAGAGGATAGGATAGAGAATATGATACGGTAGACGATAGGGGATTGGATCGGATACAGGATAGGAGGCGGTACAGGATAGGATATAATAGGATAGAGAATAGGATAGGATAGAGGATAGGTTAGGATAGAGCATAGGATAGGCTAGAGGATAGAATAGGGTAGAGGATAGGTTAGGATAGAGGATAGGATCGGATAGAGGATATGATAGGGGATTGGATAGGATAGAGGATAGGATAGGATACAGGATAGGATAGGATAGAGGATAGGAAAGGACAGAGGATAGGATAGGATAGAGGATAGGACAGGATAGAGAATAGGATAAGATAGAGGATAGGTAGGATAGAGGATAGGATAGGATAGAGGATAGGATAGGGTAGATGATAGGATAGGATAGAGGATAGGATAGGATAGGATAGATGATAGGATAGGATAGAGGATAGGATAAGATAGAGGATAGGATAGGATAGAGGATAGGATAGGGGATTGGATAGGATAGAGGATAGGATAGGATAGAGGATAGGATAGGATAGAGGATAGGATACGATAGAGGATACGATAGGATAAGATAGAGGATAGGATACGATAGAGGATACGATAGGATAGGATAGAGGATAGGATAGGATAGAGGATAGGATAGGATAGAGGATAGGATAAGATAGAGGATAAGATAGGATAGAGGATAGGATAGGATAGAGGATAGGATATGATAGAGGATAGGATAGGATAGAAGATAGGATCGGATAGAGGATAGGATAGAGAATTGGATAGGATAGAGGATAGGATAAGATAGAGGATAGGATAGGATAGAGGATAGGATAGGATAGAGGATAGGATAGGATAGAGGATAGGATAGGATAGAGGATAGGATTGGATAGAGGATATCATAGGGGATTGGATAGGATAGATGATAGGAGACGATAGAGGATAGGATAGGATAGAGGATAGGATAGGATAGAGGATAGGTTAGGATAGAGGATAGGATAGGATAGAGGATAGAATAGGGTAGAGGATAGGTTAGGATAGAGGATAGGATCGGGTAGAGGATATGATAGGGGATTGGATAGGATAGAGGATAGGATAGGATACAGGATAGGATAGGATAGAGGATAGGAAAGGACAGAGGATAGGATAGGATAGAGGATATGACAGGATAGAGGATAGGATAAGATAGAGGATAGGTAGGATAGAGGATAGGATAGGATAGAGGATAGGATAGGGTAGATGATAGGATAGGACAGAGGATAGGATAGGATAGATGATACGATAGGATAGAGGATAGGATAAGATAGAGGATAGGATAGGATAGAGGATAGGATAGAGAATATGATACGGTAGACGATAGGGGATTGGATCGGATACAGGATAGGAGGCGGTACAGGATAGGATATAATAGGATAGAGAATAGGATAGGATAGAGGATAGGTTAGGATAGAGGATAGGATAGGATAGAGGATAGAATAGGGTAGAGGATAGGTTAGGATAGAGGATAGGATCGGATAGAGGATATGATAGGGGATTGGATAGGATAGAGGATAGGATAGGATACAGGATAGGATAGGATAGAGGATAGGAAAGGACAGAGGATAGGATAGGATAGAGGATAGGACAGGATAGAGGATAGGATAAGATAGAGGATAGGTAGGATAGAGGATAGGATAGGATAGAGGATAGGATAGGGTAGATGATAGGATAGGATAGAGGATAGGATAGGATAGATGATAGGATAGGATAGAGGATAGGATAAGATAGAGGATAGGATAGGATAGAGGATAGGATAGGGGATTGGATAGGATAGAGGATAGGATAGGATAGAGGATAGGATAGGATAGAGGATAGGATACGATAGAGGATAGGATACGATAGAGGATACGATAGGATAAGATAGAGGATAGGATACGATAGAGGATACGATAGGATAGGATAGAGGATAGGATAGGATAGAGGATAGGATAGGATAGAGGATAGGATATGATAGTGGATCGGATAGGATAGAGGATAGGATAGGATAGATGATCGGATAGGTTAGAGGATAGGATAAGATAGAGGATAGGATAGGATAGAGGATAGGAAAGGGGATTGGATAGGATAGGATAGAGGATACGATAGGAATGAGGATAGGATAGAGAATAGTATAGGATAGAGGATAGGGGATTGGGTCGGATACAGGATAGGAGAGGATAGATAATAGGAAAGTATAGAGGATAGGATAGGATAGAGGATAGGATAGGATAGAGGATAGGATACGATAGAGGATACGATAGGATAGGATAGAGGAGAGGATAGGATAGAGGATACGATTGGATAGAGGATATCATAGGGGATTGGATAGGATAAATGATAGGAGACGATAGAGGATAGGATAGGATAGATGATATTATAGGAAAGAGGAAAGGATATGATAGAGGATACTATATTATAGAGGATAGCATAGGACAGAGGATTGGATAGGATAAAGGATAGGATAGAGAATATGATACGGTAGACGATAGGGGATTGGATCGGATACAGGATAGGAGGCGGTACAGGATAGGATATAATAGGGTAGAGAATAGGATAGGATAGAGGATAGGTTAGGATAGAGGATAGGATAGGATAGAGGATAGAATAGGGTAGAGGATAGGTTAGGATAGAGGATAGGATCGGATAGAGGATATGATAGGGGATTGGATAGGATAGAGGATAGGATAGGATACAGGATAGGATAGGATAGAGGATAGGAAAGGATAGAGGATAGGATAGGATAGAGGATAGGATAGGATAGAGGATAGGATAGGATAGAGGATAGGATAGGGGATTGGATAGGATAGAGGATAGGATAGGATAGAGGATAGAATAGGATAGAGGATAGGATACGATAGAGGATACGATAGGATAAGATAGAGGATAGGATACGATAGAGGATACGATAGGATAGGATAGAGGATAGGATAGGATAAGATAGAGGATAGGATGCGATAGAGGATACGATAGGATAGGATAGAGGATAGGATAGGATAGAGGATAGGATAGGACAGAGGATAGGATAGGATAGAGGATAGGATAGGATAGAGGATAGGATAGGATAGAGGATAGGATAGGATAGAGGATAGGATAGGATAGGATAGAGGATAGGATAGGATAGAGGATAGGATTGGATAGAGGATATCATAGGAGATTGGATAGGATAGATGATAGGAGACGATAGAGGATAGGATAGGATAGAGGATAGGAAAGGACAGAGGATAGGATAGGATAGAGGATAGGACAGGATAGAGGATAGGATAAGATAGAGGATAGGTAGGATAGAGGATAGGATAGGATAGAGGATAGGATAGGGGATTGGATAGGATAGAGGATAGGATAGGATAGAGGATAGGATAGGATAGAGGATAGGATACGATAGAGGATAGGATACGATAGGATAAGATAGAGGATAGGATACGATAGAGGATACGATAGGATAGGATAGAGGATAGGATAGGATAGAGGATAGGATAGGATAGAGGATAGGATAAGATAGAGGATAAGATAGGATAGAGGATAGGATACGATAGAGGATAGGATATGATAGAGGATAGGATAGGATAGAAGATAGGATCGGATAGAGGATAGGATAGAGAATTGGATAGGATAGAGGATAGGATAAGATAGAGGATAGGATAGGATAGAGGATAGGATAGGATAGAGGATAGGATAGGATAGAGGATAGGATAGGATAGAGGATAGGATTGGATAGAGGATATCATAGGGGATTGGATAGGATAGATGATAGGAGACGATAGAGGATAGGATAGGATAGAGGATAGGATAGGATAGAGGATAGGTTAGGATAGAGGATAGGATAGGATAGAGGATAGAATAGGGTAGAGGATAGGTTAGGATAGAGGATAGGATCGGATAGAGGATATGATAGGGGATTGGATAGGATAGAGGATAGGATAGGATACAGGATAGGATAGGATAGAGGATAGGAAAGGACAGATGATAGGATAGGATAGAGGATAGGACAGGATAGAGGATAGGATAAGATAGAGGATAGGATAGGATAGAGGATAGGATAGGGGTTTGGATAGGATAGAGGATAGGATAGGATAGAGGATAGGATAGGATAGAGGATAGGATACGATAGAGGATAGGATACGATAGAGGATACGATAGGATAAGATAGAGGATAGGATACGATAGAGGATACGATAGGATAGGATAGAGGATAGGATAGGATAGAGGATAGGATAGGATAGAGGATAGGATATGATAGTGGATCGGATAGGATAGAGGATAGGATAGGATAGATGATCGGATAGGTTAGAGGATAGGATAAGATAGAGGATAGGATAGGATAGAGGATAGGAAAGGGGATTGGATAGGATAGGATAGAGGATACGATAGGAATGAGGATAGGATAGAGAATAGTATAGGATAGAGGATAGGGGATTGGGTCGGATACAGGATAGGAGAGGATAGATAATAGGAAAGTATAGAGGATAGGATAGGATAGAGGATAGGATAGGATAGAGGATAGGATACGATAGAGGATACGATAGGATAGGATAGAGGAGAGGATAGGATAGAGGATAGGATTGGATAGAGGATATCATAGGGGATTGGATAGGATAAATGATAGGAGACGATAGAGGATAGGATAGGATAGAGGATAGGATAGGATAGATGATATTATAGGAAAGAGGAAAGGATATGATAGAGGATACTATATTATAGAGGATAGGATAGGACAGAGGATTGGATAGGATAAAGGATAGGATAGAGAATATGATACGGTAGACGATAGGGGATTGGATCGGATACAGGATAGGAGGCGGTACAGGATAGGATATAATAGGGTAGAGAATAGGATAGGATAGAGGATAGGTTAGGATAGAGGATAGGATAGGATAGAGGATAGAATAGGGTAGAGGATAGGTTAGGATAGAGGATAGGATCGGATAGAGGATATGATAGGGGATTGGATAGGATAGTGGATAGGATAGGATACAGGATAGGATAGGATAGAGGATAGGAAAGGATAGAGGATAGGATAGGATAGAGGATAGGATAGGATAGAGGATAGGATAGGATAGAGGATAGGATAGGGGATTGGATAGGATAGAGGATAGGATAGGATAGAGGATAGAATAGGATAGAGGATAGGATACGATAGAGGATACGATAGGATAAGATAGAGGATAGGATACGATAGAGGATACGATAGGATAGGATAGAGGATAGGATAGGATAAGATAGAGGATAGGATGCGATAGAGGATACGATAGGATAGGATAGAGGATAGGATAGGATAGAGGATAGGATAGGACAGAGGATAGGATAGGATAGAGGATAGGATAGGATAGAGGATAGGATAGGATAGAGGATAGGATAGGATAGAGGATAGGATAGGATAGGATAGAGGATAGGATAGGATAGAGGATAGGATTGGATAGAGCATATCATAGGAGATTGGATAGGATAGATGATAGGAGACGATAGAGGATATGATAGGATAGAGGATAGGAAAGGACAGAGGATAGGATAGGATAGAGGATAGGACAGGATAGAGGATAGGATAAGATAGAGGATAGGTAGGATAGAGGATAGGATAGGATAGAGGATAGGATAGGGTAGATGATAGGATAGGATAGAGGATAGGATAGGATAGATGATAGGATAGGATAGAGGATAGGATAAGATAGAGGATAGGATAGGATAGAGGATAGGATAGGGGATTGGATAGGATAGAGGATAGGATAGGATAGAGGATAGGATAGGATAGAGGATAGGATACGATAGAGGATACGATAGGATAGGATAGAGGATAGGATAGGATAGAGGATAGGATAGGATAGAGGATAGGATAAGATAGAGGATAAGATAGGATAGAGGATAGGATACGATAGAGGATAGGATATGATAGAGGATAGGATAGGATAGAAGATAGGATCGGATAGAGGATAGGATAGAGAATTGGATAGGATAGAGGATAGGATAAGATAGAGGATAGGATAGGATAGAGGATAGGATAGGATAGAGGATAGGATAGGATAGAGGATAGGATAGGATAGAGGATAGGATTGGATAGAGGATATCATAGGGGATTGGATAGGATAGATGATAGGAGACGATAGAGGATAGGATAGGATAGAGGATAGGATAGGATAGAGGATAGGTTAGGATAGAGGATAGGATAGGATAGAGGATAGAATAGGGTAGAGGATAGGTTAGGATAGAGGATAGGATCGGATAGAGGATATGATAGGGGATTGGATAGGATAGAGGATAGGATAGGATACAGGATAGGATAGGATAGAGGATAGGAAAGGACAGATGATAGGATAGGATAGAGGATAGGACAGGATAGAGGATAGGATAAGATAGAGGATAGGTAGGATAGAGGATAGGATAGGATAGAGGATAGGATAGGGTAGATGATAGGATAGGATAGAGGATAGGATAGGATAGATGATAGGATAGGATAGAGGATAGGATAAGATAGAGGATAGGATAGGATAGAGGATAGGATAGAGAATATGATACGGTAGACGATAGGGGATTGGATCGGATACAGGATAGGAGGCGGTACAGGATAGGATATAATAGGATAGAGAATAGGATAGGATAGAGGATAGGTTAGGATAGAGGGTAGGATAGGATAGAGGATAGAATAGGGTAGAGGATAGGTTAGGATAGAGGATAGGATCGGATAGAGGATATGATAGGGGATTGGATAGGATAGAGGATAGGATAGGATACAGGATAGGATAGGATAGAGGATAGGAAAGGACAGAGGATAGGATAGGATAGAGGATAGGACAGGATAGAGGATAGGATAAGATAGAGGATAGGTAGGATAGAGGATAGGATAGGATAGAGGATAGGATAGGGTAGATGATAGGATAGGATAGAGGATAGGATAGGATAGATGATAGGATAGGATAGAGGATAGGATAAGATAGAGGATAGGATAGGATAGAGGATAGGATAGGGGATTGGATAGGATAGAGGATAGGATAGGATAGAGGATAGGATAGGATAGAGGATAGGATACGATAGAGGATACGATAGGATAAGATAGAGGATAGGATACGATAGAGGATACGATAGGATAGGATAGAGGATAGGATAGGATAGAGGATAGGATAGGATAGAGGATAGGATAGGATAGAGGATAGGATATGATAGTGGATCGGATAGGATAGAGGATAGGATAGGATAGATGATCGGATAGGTTAGAGGATAGGATAAGATAGAGGATAGGATAGGATAGAGGATAGGAAAGGGGATTGGATAGGATAGGATAGAGGATACGATAGGAATGAGGATAGGATAGAGAATAGTATAGGATAGAGGATAGGGGATTGGATCGGATACAGGATAGGAGAGGATAGATAATAGGAAAGTATAGAGGATAGGATAGGATAGAGGATAGGATAGGATAGAGGATAGGATACGATAGAGGATACGATAGGATAGGATAGAGGAGAGGATAGGATAGAGGATAGGATTGGATAGAGGATATCATAGGGGATTGGATAGGATAAATGATAGGAGACGATAGAGGATAGGATAGGATAGAGGATAGGATAGGATAGATGATATTATAGGAAAGAGGAAAGGATATGATAGAGGATACTATATTATAGAGGATAGGATAGGACAGAGAATTGGATAGGATAAAGGATAGGATAGAGAATATGATACGGTAGACGATAGGGGATTGGATCGGATACAGGATAGGAGGCGGTACAGGATAGGATATAATAGGATAGAGAATAGGATAGGATAGATGATAGGTTAGGATAGAGGATAGGATAGGATAGAGGATAGAATGGGGTAGAGGATAGGTTAGGATAGAGGATAGGATCGGATAGAGGATATGATAGGGGATTGGATAGGATAGAGGATAGGATAGGATACAGGATAGGATAGGATAGAGGATAGGAAAGGATAGAGGATAGGATAGGATAGAGGATAGGATAGGATAGATGATAGGATAGGATAGAGGATAGGATAGGGGATTGGATAGGATAGAGGATAGGATAGGATAGAGGATAGGATAGGATAGAGGATAGGATACGATAGAGGATACGATAGGATAAGATAGAGGATAGGATACGATAGAGGATACGATAGGATAGGATAGAGGATAGGATAGGATAAGATAGAGGATAGGATACGATAGAGGATACGATAGGATAGGATAGAGGATAGGATAGGATAGAGGATAGGATAGGATAGAGGATAGGATAGGATAGAGGATAGGATAGGATAGAGGATAGGATAGGATAGAGGATAGGATAGGATAGAGGATAGGATAGGATAGAGGATAGGATAGGATAGAGGATAGGATAGGATAGAGGATAGGATTGGATAGAGGATATCATAGGAGATTGGATAGGATAGATGATAGGAGACGATAGAGGATAGGATAGGATAGAGGATAGGATAGGATAGATGATATTATAGGAAAGAGGAAAGGATATGATAGAGGATACGATATTATAGAGGATAGGATAGGACAGAGGATTGGATAGGATAGAGGATAGGATAGAGAATATGATACGGTAGACGATAGGGAATTGGATCGGATACAGGATAGGAGGCGGTACAGGATAGGATATAATAGGATAGAGAATAGGATAGGATAGAGGATAGGTTAGGATAGAGGATAGGATAGGATAGAGGATAGAATAGGGTAGAGGAGAGGTTAGGATAGAGGATAGGATCGGATAGAGGATATGATAGGGGATTGGATAGGATAGAGGATAGGATAGGATACAGGATAGGATAGGATAGAGGATAGGAAAGGATAGAGGATAGGATA
The DNA here is from genome assembly GCF_050948215.1 of Halictus rubicundus. Lineage (NCBI taxonomy): Eukaryota > Metazoa > Arthropoda > Insecta > Hymenoptera > Halictidae > Halictus > Halictus rubicundus. The sequence continues at coordinate 139,409 of NW_027488907.1, forward strand.
GGATAGAGGATAGGATAGGATAGAGGATAGGATAGGATAGAGGATAGGATAGGGGATTGTATAAGATAGAGGATAGGATAGGATAGAGGATAGGATAGGATAGAGGATAGGATACGATAGAGGATACGATAGGATAAGATAGAGGATAGGATACGATAGAGGATACGATAGGATAGGATAGAGGATAGGATAGGATAAGATAGAGGATAGGATACGATAGAGGATACGATAGGATAGGATAGAGGATAGGATAGGATAGAGGATAGGATAGGATAGAGGATAGAGGATAGGATAGGATAGAGGATAGGATAGGATAGAGGATAGGATAGGATAGAGGATAGGATTGGATAGAGGATATCATAGGAGATTGGATAGGATAGATGATAGGAGACGATAGAGGATAGGATATAATAGAGGATAGGATAGGATAGATGATATTATAGGAAAGAGGAAAGGATATGATAGAGGATACGATATTATAGAGGATAGGATAGGACAGAGGATTGGATAGGATAGAGGATAGGATAGGATAGAGGATAGGATAGGATAGAGGATAGGATACGATAGAGGATACGATAGGATAAGATAGAGGATAGGATACGATAGAGGATACGATAGGATAGGATAGAGGATAGGATAGGATAGAGGATAGGATAGGATAGGATAGAGGATAGGATAGGATAGAGGATAGGATAGGATAGGATAGAGGATAGGATAGGATAGAGGATAGGATAGCATAGAGGATAGGATAAGATAGAGGATAGGATAGGATAGAGGATAGGATATGATAGTAGATCGGATAGGATAGAGGATTGGATAGGATAGAGAATATGATAGGGTAGACGATAGGGGATTGGATCGGATAGAGGATAGGTGGCGGTAGAGGATAGGATAGGATAGGATGGAGAATAGGATAGGATAGAGGATAGGTTAAGATAGAGGATAGGATAGGATAGGATAGAGGATAGGATAGGATAGAGGATAGGATAGGATAGAGCATAGGATACGATAGAGGATAGGATAGGGGATTGTATAGGATAGGACAGATGATATTATAGGAATGAGGATAGGATATGATAGAGGATACGATATTATAGAGGATATGATAGGATAGAGGATAGGATAGGATAGAGGATAGGATGCGATAGAGGATACGAAAGGATAGGATAGAGGGTAGGATAGGATAGAGGATAGGATAGGATAGAGGATAGGATAGGATAGAGGATAGGATATGATAGAGGATAGGATAGCATTGAGGATAGGATAGGATAGAGGATAGGATAGGATAGAGGATAGGATAAGATAGAGGATATGATAGCATAGAGTATAGGATAGGACAGATGATATTATAGGAATGAGGATAGGATAAGATAGAGGATAGGATAGGATAGAGGATAGGATAGGATAGAGGATAGGATAGGATAGAGGATAGGATAGGATAGAGGATAGGAATGGATAGAGGATATCATAGGGGATTGGATAGGATAGATGATAGGAGACGATAGAGGATAGGATAGGATAGAGGATAGGATAGGATAGAGGATAGGTTAGGATAGAGGATAGGATAGTATAGAGGATAGGATAGGATAGAGGATAGGATAGGATAGAGGATAGGATACGATAGAGGATAGGATAGGATAGAGGATAGGATAGGGTAGAGGATAGGATAGGATAGAGGATAGGAAAGGATAGAGGATAGGATAGGATAGAGGATAGGATAGGATAGAGGATAGGATACGATAGAGGATACGATAGGATAAGATAGAGGATAGGATTGGATAGAGGATATCATAGGGGATTGGATAGGATAGAGGATAGGATAGGATAGATGATATTATAGGAAAGAGGAAAGGATATGATAGAGGATACGATATTATAGAGGATAGGATAGGACAGAGGATTGGATAGGATAGAGGATAGGATAGAGAATATGATACGGTAGACGATAGGGGATTGGATCGGATACAGGATAGGAGGCGGTACAGGATAGGATATAATAGGATAGAGAATAGGATAGGATAGAGGATAGGTTAGCATAGAGGATAGGATAGGATAGAGGATAGAATAGGGTAGAGGATAGGTTAGGATAGAGGATAGGATCGGATAGAGGATATGATAGGGGATTGGATAGGATAGAGGATAGGATAGGATACAGGATAGGATAGGATAGAGGATAGGAAAGGACAGAGGATAGGATAGGATAGAGGATAGGACAGGATAGAGGATAGGATAAGATAGAGGATAGGTAGGATAGAGGATAGGATAGGATAGAGGATAGGATAGGGTAGATGATAGGATAGGATAGAGGATAGGATAGGATAGATGATAGGATAGGATAGAGGATAGGATAAGATAGAGGATAGGATAGGATAGAGTATAGGATATGGGATTGGATAGGATAGAGGATAGGATAGGATAGAGGATAGGATAGGATAGAGGATAGGATACGATAGAGGATACGATAGCATAAGATAGAGGATAGGATAGGATAGAGGATAGGATAAGATAGAGGATAAGATAGGATAGAGGATAGGATAGGATAGAGGATAGGATATGATAGAGGATAGGATAGGATAGAAGATAGGATCGGATAGAGGATAGGATAGAGAATTGGATAGGATAGAGGATAGGATAAGATAGAGGATAGGATAGGATAGAGGATAGGATAGGATAGAGGATAGGATAGGATAGAGGATAGGATAGGATAGAGGATAGGATAGGATAGAGGATAGGATTGGATAGAGGATATCATAGGGGATTGGATAGGATAGATGATAGGAGACGATAGAGGATAGGATAGGATAGAGGATAGGATAGGATAGAGGATAGGTTAGGATAGAGGATAGGATAGGATAGAGGATAGAATAGGGTAGAGGATAGGTTAGGATAGAGGATAGGATCGGATAGAGGATATGATAGGGGATTGGATAGGATAGAGGATAGGATAGGATACAGGATAGGATAGGATAGAGGATAGGAAAGGACAGAGGATAGGATAGGATAGAGGATAGGACAGGATAGAGGATAGAATAGGGTAGAGGATAGGTTAGGATAGAGGATAGGATCGGATAGAGGATATGATAGGGGATTGGATAGGATAGAGGATAGGATAGGATACAGGATAGGATAGGATAGAGGATAGGAAAGGACAGAGGATAGGATAGGATAGAGGATAGGACAGGATAGAGGATAGGATAAGATAGAGGATAGGTAGGATAGAGGATAGGATAGGATAGAGGATAGGATAGGGTAGATGATAGGATAGGATAGAGGATAGGATAGGATAGATGATAGGATAGGATAGAGGATAGGATAAGATAGAGGTTAGGATAGGATAGAGGATAGGATAGGGGATTGGATAGGATAGAGGATAGGATAGGATAGAGGATAGGATAGGATAGAGGATAGGATACGATAGAGGATACGATAGGATAAGATAGAGGATAGGATACGATAGAGGATACGATAGGATAGGATAGAGGATAGGATAGGATAGAGGATAGGATAGGATAGAGGATAGGATATGATAGAGGATAGGATAGGATAGAAGATAGGATCGGATAGAGGATAGGATAGAGAATTGGATAGGATAGTGGATAGGATAAGATAGAGGATAGGATAGGATAGAGGATAGGATAGGATAGAGGATAGGATAGGATAGAGGATAGGATAGGATAGAGGATAGGATTGGATAGAGGATATCATAGGGGATTGGATAGGATAGATGATAGGAGACGATAGAGGATAGGATAGGATAGAGGATAGGATAGGATAGAGGATAGGTTAGGATAGAGGATAGGATAGGATAGAGGATAGAATAGGGTAGAGGATAGGTTAGGATAGAGGATAGGATCGGATAGAGGATATGATAGGGGATTGGATAGGATAGAGGATAGGATAGAATACAGGATAGGATAGGATAGAGGATAGGAAAGGACAGAGGATAGGATAGGATAGAGGATAGGACAGGATAGAGGATAGGATAAGATAGAGGATAGGTAGGATAGATGATAGGATAGGATAGAGGATAGGATAGGGTAGATGATAGGATAGGATAGAGGATATGATAGGATAGATGATAGGATAGGATAGAGGATAGGATAAGATAGAGGATAGGATAGGATAGAGGATAGGATAGAGAATATGATACGGTAGACGATAGGGGATTGGATCGGATACAGGATAGGAGGCGGTACAGGATAGGATATAATAGGATAGAGAATAGGATAGGATAGAGGATAGGTTAGGATAGAGGATAGGATAGGATAGAGGATAGAAATAGGGTAGAGGATAGGTTAGGATAGAGGATAGGATCGGATAGAGGATATGATAGGGGATAGGACAGGATAGAGGATAGGATAAGATAGAGGATAGGTAGGATAGAGGATAGGATAGGATAGAGGATAGAATAGGGTAGATGATAGGATAGGATAGAGGATAGGATAGGATAGATGATAGGATAGGATGGAGGATAGGATAAGATAGAGGATAGGATAGGATAGAGGATAGGATAGGATAGAGGATAGGATAGGATACAGGATAGGATAGGATAGAGGATAGGATTGGATAGAGGATATCATAGGGGATTGGATAGGATAGATGATAGGAGACGATAGAGGATAGGATAGGATAGAGGATAGGATAGGATAGAGGATAGGTTAGGATAGAGGATAGGATAGGATAGAGGATAGAATAGGGTAGAGGATAGGTTAGGATAGAGGATAGGAAAGGACAGAGGATAGGATAGGATAGACGATAGGACAGGATAGAGGATAGGATAAGATAGAGGATAGGTAGGATAGAGGATAGGATAGGATAGGGGATAGGATAGGGTAGATGATAGGATAGGATAGAGGATAGGATAGGATAGATGATAGGATAGGATAGATGATATTATAGGAAAGAGGAAAGGATATGATAGAGGATACTATATTATAGAGGATAGGATAGGACAGAGGATTGGATAGGATAAAGGATAGGATAGAGAATATGATACGGTAGACGATAGGGGATTGGATCGGATACAGGATAGGAGGCGGTACAGGATAGGATATAATAGGATAGAGAATAGGATAGGATAGAGGATAGGATAGGATAGAGGATAGGACAGGATAGAGGATAGGATAAGATAGAGGATAGGTAGGATAGAGGATAGGATAGGATAGAGGATAGGATAGGGTAGATGATAGGATAGGATAGAGGATAGGATAGGATAGATGATAGGATAGGATAGAGGATAGGATAAGATAGAGGATAGGATAGGATAGAGGATAGGATAGGGGATTGGATAGGATAGAGGATAGGATAGGATAGAGGATAGGATAGGATAGAGGATAGGATAGGATAGAGGATAGGATACGATAGAGGATACGATAGGATAAGATAGAGGATAGGATACGATAGAGGATAGGATAGGATAGAGGATAGGATAGGATAGAGGATAGGATAGGATAGAGGATAGGATAGGATAGAGGATAGGATAGGATAGAGGATAGGATAGGATAGAGGATAGGATAGGATAGAGGATAGGATATGATAGTGGATCGGATAGGATAGAGGATAGGATAGGATAGATGATCGGATAGGTTAGAGGATAGGATAAGATAGAGGATAGGACAGGATAGAGGATAGGAAAGGGGATTGGATAGGATAGGATAGAGGATACGATAGGAATGAGGATAGGATAGAGAATAGTATAGGATAGAGGATAGGGGATTGGATCGGATACAGGATAGGAGAGGATAGATAATAGGAAAGTATAGAGGATAGGATAGGATAGAGGATAGGATAGGATAGAGGATAGGATACGATAGAGGATACGATAGGATAGGATAGAGGAGAGGATAGGATAGAGCATAGGATTGGATAGAGGATATCATAGGGGATTGGATAGGATAAATGATAGGAGACGATAGAGGATAAGATAGGATAGAGGATAGGATAGGATAAATGATATTATAGGAAAGAGGAAAGGATATGATAGAGGATACTATATTATAGAGGATAGGATAGGACAGAGGATTGGATAGGATAAAGGATAGGATAGAGAATATGATACGGTAGACGATAGGGGATTGGATCGGATACAGGATAGGAGGCGGTACAGGATAGGATATAATAGGATAGAGAATAGGATAGGATAGAGGATAGGTTAGGATAGAGGATAGGATAGGATAGAGGATAGAATAGGGTAGAGGATAGGTTAGGATAGAGGATAGGATCGGATAGAGGATATGATAGGGGATTGGATAGGATAGAGGATAGGATAGGATACAGGATAGGATAGGATAGAGGATAGGAAAGGATAGAGGATAGGATAGGATAGAGGATAGGATAGGATAGAGGATAGGATAGGATAGAGGATAGGATAGGGGATTGGATAGGATAGAGGATAGGATAGGATAGAGGATAGGATAGGATAGAGGATAGGATACGATAGAGGATACGATAGGATAAGATAGAGGATAGGATACGATAGAGGATACGATAGGATAGGATAGAGGATAGGATAGGGGATTGGATAGGATAGAGGATAGGATAGGATAGAGGATAGGATAGGATAGAGGATAGGATACGATAGAGGATACGATAGGATAAGATAGAGGATAGGATACGATAGAGGATACGATAGGATAGGATAGAGGATAGGATAGGATAAGATAGAGGATAGGATACGATAGAGGATACGATAGGATAGGATAGAGGATAGGATAGGATAGAGGAAAGGATAGGATAGAGGATAGGATATGATAGAGGATAGCATAGGATAGAGGATAGGATAGGATAGAGGATAGGATAGGATAGAGGATAGGATTGGATGGAGGATATCATAGGAGATTGGATAGGATAGATGATAGGAGACGATAGAGGATAGGATAGGATGGAGGATAGGATAGGATAGATGATATTATAGGAAAGAGGAAAGGATATGATAGAGGATACGATATTATAGAGGATAGGATAGGACAGAGGATTGGATAGGATAGAGGATAGGATAGAGAATATGATACGGTAGACGATAGGGGATTGGATCGGATACAGGATAGGAGGCGGTACAGGATAGGATATAGTAGGATAGAGAATAGGATAGGATAGAGGATAGGTTAGGATAGAGGATAGGATAGGATAGAGGATAGAATAGGGTAGAGGAGAGGTTAGGATAGAGGATAGGATCGGATAGAGGATATGATAGGGGATTGGATAGGATAGAGGATAGGATAGGATACAGGATAGGATAGGATAGAGGATAGGAAAGGATAGAGGATATGATAGTTTAGAGGATAGGATCGGATAGAGGATAGGATAGGATAGAGGATAGGATTGGATAGAGGATATCATAGGAGATTGGATAGGATAGATGATAGGAGACGATAGAGGATAGGGTAGGATAGAGTATAGGATAGGATAGATGATATTATAGGAAAGAGGAAAGGATATGATAGAGGATACGATATTATAGAGGATAGGATAGGACAGAGGATTGGATAGGATAGAGGATAGGATAGAGAATATGATACGGTAGACGATAGGGGATTGGATCGGATACAGGATAGGAGGCGGTACAGGATAGGATATAGTAGGATAGAGAATAGGATAGGATAGAGGATAGGTTAGGATAGAGGATAGGATAGGATAGAGGATAGAATAGGGTAGAGGAGAGGTTAGGATAGAGGATAGGATCGGATAGAGGATATGATAGGGGATTGGATAGGATAGAGGATAGGATAGGATACAGGATAGGATAGGATAGAGGATAGGAAAGGATAGAGGATAGGATAGGATAGAGGATAGGATAGGATAGAGGATAGGATAGGATAGAGGATAGGATAGGGGATTGGATAGGATAGAGGGTAGGATAGGATAGAGGATAGGATAGGATAGAGGATAGGATACGATAGAGGATACGATAGGATAAGATAGAGGATAGGATACGATAGAGGATACGATAGGATAGGATAGAGGATAGGATAGGGGATTGGATAGGATAGAGGATAGGATAGGATAGAGGATAGGATAGGATAGAGGATAGGATAGGATAGAGGATAGGATAGGATAGAGGATAGGATAGGATAGGATAGAGGATAGGATAGGATAGAGGATAGGATTGGATAGAGGATAGGATAGGATAGGATAGAGGATAGGATAGGATAGAGGATAGGATTGGATAGAGGATATCATAGGAGATTGGATAGGATAGATGATAGGAGACGATAGAGTATAGGATAGGATAGAGGATAGGATAGGATAGATGATATTATAGGAAAGAGGAAAGGATATGATAGAGGATACGATATTATAGAGGATAGGATAGGACAGAGGATTGGATAGGATAGAGGATAGGATAGAGAATATGATACGGTAGACGATAGGGGATTGGATCGGATACAGGATAGGAGGCGGTACAGGATAGGATATAATATGATAGAGAATAGGATAGGATAGAGGATAGGTTAGGATAGAGGATAGGATAGGATAGAGGATAGGATACGATAGAGGATACGATAGGATAGGATAGAGGATAGGATAGGATAGAGGATAGGATACGATAGAGGATACGATAGGATAAGATAGAGGATAGGATACGATAGAGGATACGATAGGATAGGATAGAGGATAGGATAGGGGATTGGATAGGATAGAGGATAGGATAGGATAGAGGATAGGATACGATAGAGGATACGATAGGAAAAGATAGAGGATAGGATACGATAGAGGATACGATAGGATAGGATAAGATAGAGGATAGGATACGATAGAGGATACGATAGGATAGGATAGAGGATAGGATAGGATAGAGGAAAGGATATGATAGAGGATACGATATTATAGAGGATAGGATAGGACAGAGGATTGGATAGGATAGAGGATAGGATAGAGAATATGATACGGTAGACGATAGGGGATTGGATCGGATACAGGATAGGAGGCGGTACAGGATAGGATATAATAGGATAGAGAATAGGATAGGATAGAGGATAGGTTAGGATAGAGGATAGGATACGATAGAGGATAGAATAGGGTAGAGGAGAGGTTAGGATAGAGGATAGGATCGGATAGAGGATATGATAGGGGATTGGATAGGAGAGAGGATAGGATAGGATACAGGATAGGATAGGATAGAGGATAGGAAAGGATAGAGGATAGGATAGGATAGAGGATAGGATAGGATAGAGGATAGGATACGATAGAGGATACGATAGGATAGGATAGAGGATAGGATAGGATAGAGGATAGGATAGGATAGGATAGAGGATAGGATAGGATAGAGGATAGGATCGGATAGAGGATATGATAGGGGATTGGATAGGATAGAGGATAGGATAGGATACAGGATAGGATAGGATAGAGGATAGGAAAGGATAGAGGATAGGATAGGATAGAGGATAGGATAGGATAGGATAGAGGATAGGATAGGATAGAGGATAGGATAGGGGATTGGATAGGATAGAGGATAGGATAGGATAGAGGATAGGTTAGGATAGAGGATAGGATACGATAGAGGATACGATAGGATAAGATAGAGGATAGGATACGATAGAGGATACGATAGGATAGGATAGAGGATAGGATAGGGGATTGGATAGGATAGAGGATAGGATAGGATAGAGGATAGGATAGGATAGAGGATAGGATAGGATAGAGGATAGGATAGGATAGAGGATAGGATAGGATAGGATAGAGGATAGGATAGGATAGAGGATAGGATTGGATAGAGGATATCATAGGAGATTGGATAGGATAGATGATAGGAGACGATAGAGGATAGGAGACGATAGAGGATAGGATAGGATAGAGGATAGGATAGGATAGATGATATTATAGGAAAGAGGAAAGGATATGATAGAGGATACGATATTATAGAGGATAGGATAGGACAGAGGATTGGATAGGATAGAGGATAGGATAGAGAATATGATACGGTAGACGATAGGGGATTGGATCGGATACAGGATAGGAGGCGGTACAGGATAGGATATAATATGATAGAGAATAGGATAGGATAGAGGATAGGTTAGGATAGAGGATAGGATAGGATAGCGGATACGATAGGATAGGATAGAGGATAGGATAGGATAGAGGATAGGATACGATAGAGGATACGATAGGATAAGATAGAGGATAGGATACGATAGAGGATACGATAGGATAGGATAGAGGATAGGATAGGATAGAGGATAGGATAGGATAGAGGATAGGATAGGATAGAGGATAGGATAGGATAGAGGATAGGATACGATAGAGGATACGATAGGATAAGATAGAGGATAGGATACGATAGAGGATACGATAGGATAGGATAAGATAGAGGATAGGATACGATAGAGGATACGATAGGATAGGATAGAGGATAGGATAGGATAGAGGAAAGGATATGATAGAGGATACGATATTATAGAGGATAGGATAGGACAGAGGATTGGATAGGATAGAGGATAGGATAGAGAATATGATACGGTAGACGATAGGGGATTGGATCGGATACAGGATAGGAGGCGGTACAGGATAGGATATAATAGGATAGAGAATAGGATAGGACAGAGGATAGGTTAGGATAGAGGATAGGATAGGATAGAGGATAGAATAGGGTAGAGGAGAGGTTAGGATAGAGGATAGGATCGGATAGAGGATATGATAGGGGATTGGATAGGAGAGAGGATAGGACAGGATACAGGATAGGATAGGATAGAGGATAGGAAAGGATAGAGGATAGGATAGGATAGAGGATAGGATAGGATAGAGGATAGGATACGATAGAGGATACGATAGGATAGGATAGAGGATAGGATAGGATAGAGGATAGGATAGGATAGGATAGAGGATAGGATAGGATAGAGGATAGGATCGGATAGAGGATAGGATAGGATAGGATAGAGGATAGGATAGGATAGAGGATAGGATTGGATAGAGGATATCATAGGAGATTGGATAGGATAGATGATAGGAGACGATAGAGTATAGGATAGGATAGAGGATAGGATAGGATAGATGATATTATAGGAAAGAGGAAAGGATATGATAGAGGATACGATATTATAGAGGATAGGATAGGACAGAGGATTGGATAGGATAGAGGATAGGATAGAGAATATGATACGGTAGACGATAGGGGATTGGATCGGATACAGGATAGGAGGCGGTACAGGATAGGATATAATATGATAGAGAATAGGATAGGATAGAGGATAGGTTAGGATAGAGGATAGGATAGGATAGAGGATAGGATACGATAGAGGATACGATAGGATAGGATAGAGGATAGGATAGGATAGAGGATAGGATACGATAGAGGATACGATAGGATAAGATAGAGGATAGGATACGATAGAGGATACGATAGGATAGGATAGAGGATAGGATAGGGGATTGGATAGGATAGTGGATAGGATAGGATAGAGGATAGGATAGGATAGAGGATAGGATACGATAGAGGATACGATAGGATAAGATAGAGGATAGGATACGATAGAGGATACGATAGGATAGGATAAGATAGAGGATAGGATACGATAGAGGATACGATAGGATAGGATAGAGGATAGGATAGGATAGAGGAAAGGATATGATAGAGGATACGATATTATAGAGGATAGGATAGGACAGAGGATTGGATAGGATAGAGGATAGGATAGAGAATATGATACGGTAGACGATAGGGGATTGGATCGGATACAGGATAGGAGGCGGTACAGGATAGGATATAATAGGATAGAGAATAGGATAGGATAGAGGATAGGTTAGGATAGAGGATAGGATACGATAGAGGATAGAATAGGGTAGAGGAGAGGTTAGGATAGAGGATAGGATCGGATAGAGGATATGATAGGGGATTGGATAGGAGAGAGGATAGGATAGGATACAGGATAGGATAGGATAGAGGATAGGAAAGGATAGAGGATAGGATAGGATAGAGGATAGGATAGGATAGAGGATAGGATACGATAGAGGATACGATAGGATAGGATAGAGGATAGGATAGGATAGAGGATAGGATAGGATAGGATAGAGGATAGGATAGGATAGAGGATAGGATCGGATAGAGGATATGATAGGGGATTGGATAGGATAGAGGATAGGATAGGATACAGGATAGGATAGGATAGAGGATAGGAAAGGATAGAGGATAGGATAGGATAGAGGATAGGATAGGATAGAGGATAGGATAGGATAGAGGATAGGATAGGGGATTGGATAGGATAGAGGATAGGATAGGATAGAGGATAGGTTAGGATAGAGGATAGGATACGATAGAGGATACGATAGGATAAGATAGAGGATAGGATACGATAGAGGATACGATAGGATAGGATAGAGGATAGGATAGGGGATTGGATAGGATAGAGGATAGGATAGGATAGAGGATAGGATAGGATAGAGGATAGGATAGGATAGAGGATAGGATAGGATAGGATAGAGGATAGGATAGGATAGAGGATAGGATTGGATAGAGGATATCATAGGAGATTGGATAGGATAGATGATAGGAGACGATAGAGGATAGGATAGGATAGAGGATAGGATAGGATAGATGATATTATAGGAAAGAGGAAAGGATATGATAGAGGATACGATATTATAGAGGATAGGATAGGACAGAGGATTGGATAGGATAGAGGATAGGATAGAGAATATGATACGGTAGACGATAGGGGATTGGATCGGATACAGGATAGGAGGCGGTACAGGATAGGATATAATATGATAGAGAATAGGATAGGATAGAGGATAGGTTAGGATAGAGGATAGGATAGGATAGAGGATACGATAGGATAGGATAGAGGATAGGATAGGATAGAGGATAGGATACGATAGAGGATACGATAGGATAAGATAGAGGATAGGATACGATAGAGGATACGATAGGATAGGATAGAGGATAGGATAGGGGATTGGATAGGATAGAGGATAGGATAGGATAGAGGATAGGATAGGATAGAGGATAGGATAGGATAGAGGATAGGATACGATAGAGGATACGATAGGATAAGATAGAGGATAGGATACGATAGAGGATACGATAGGATAGGATAAGATAGAGGATAGGATACGATAGAGGATACGATAGGATAGGATAGAGGATAGGATAGGATAGAGGAAAGGATATGATAGAGGATACGATATTATAGAGGATAGGATAGGACAGAGGATTGGATAGGATAGAGGATAGGATAGAGAATATGATACGGTAGACGATAGGGGATTGGATCGGATACAGGATAGGAGGCGGTACAGGATAGGATATAATAGGATAGAGAATAGGATAGGACAGAGGATAGGTTAGGATAGAGGATAGGATAGGATAGAGGATAGAATAGGGTAGAGGAGAGGTTAGGATAGAGGATAGGATCGGATAGAGGATATGATAGGGGATTGGATAGGAGAGAGGATAGGACAGGATACAGGATAGGATAGGATAGAGGATAGGAAAGGATAGAGGATAGGATAGGATAGAGGATAGGATAGGATAGAGGATAGGATACGATAGAGGATACGATAGGATAGGATAGAGGATAGGATAGGATAGGATAGAGGATAGGATAGGATAGAGGATAGGATCGGATAGAGGATAGGATAGGGGATTGGATAGGATAGAGGATAGGATAGGATACAGGATAGGATAGGATAGAGGATAGGAAAGGATAGAGGATAGGATAGGATAGAGGATAGGATAGGATAGAGGATAGGATAGGATAGAGGATAGGATAGGGGATTGTATAGGATAGAGGATAGGATAGGATAGAGGATAGGATAGGATAGAGGATAGGATACGATAGAGGATACGATAGGATAAGATAGAGGATAGGATACGATAGAGGATACGATAGGATAGGATAGAGGATAGGATAGGGGATTGGATAGGATAGAGGATAGGATAGGATAGAGGATAGGATAGGATAGAGGATAGGATACGATAGAGGATACGATAGGATAAGATAGAGGATAGGATACGATAGAGGATACGATAGGATAGGATAGAGGATAGGATAGGATAAGATAGAGGATAGGATACGATAGAGGATACGATAGGATAGGATAGAGGATAGGATAGGATAGAGGATAGGATAGGATAGAGGATAGGATAGGATAGAGGATAGGATAGGATAGAGGATAGGATAGGATAGAGGATAGGATTGGATAGAGGATATCATAGGAGATTGGATAGGATAGATGATAGGAGACGATAGAGGATAGGATAGGATAGAGGATAGGATAGGATAGATGATATTATAGGAAAGAGGAAAGGATATGATAGAGGATACGATATTATAGAGGATAGGATAGGACAGAGGATTGGATAGGATAGAGGATAGGATAGAGAATATGATACGGTAGACGATAGGGGATTGGATCGGATACAGGATAGGAGGCGGTACAGGATAGGATATAATAGGATAGAGAATAGGATAGGATAGAGGATAGGTTAGGATAGAGGATAGGATAGGATAGAGGATAGGATTGGATAGAGGATATCATAGGAGATTGGATAGGATAGATGATAGGAGACGATAGAGGATAGGATAGGATAGAGGATAGGATAGGATAGATGATATTATAGGAAAGAGGAAAGGATATGATAGAGGATACGATATTATCGAGGATAGGATAGGACAGAGGATTGGATAGGATAGAGGATAGGATAGAGAATATGATACGGTAGACGATAGGGGATTGGATCGGATACAGGATAGGAGGCGGTACAGGATAGGATATAATAGGATAGAGAATAGGATAGGATAGAGGATAGGTTAGGATAGAGGATAGGATAGGATAGAGGATAGAATAGGGTAGAGGAGAGGTTAGGATAGAGGATAGGATCGGATAGAGGATATGATAGGGGATTGGATTGGATAGAGGATAGGATAGGATACAGGATAGGATAGGATAGAGGATAGGATAGGATAGAGGATAGGATTGGATAGAGGATATCATAGGAGATTGGATAGGATAGATGATAGGAGACGATAGAGGATAGGATAGGATAGAGGATAGGATAGGATAGAGGATAGGATACGATAGAGGATACGATAGGATAGGATAGAGGATAGGATAGGATAGAGGATAGGATAGGATAGGATAGAGGATAGGATAGGATAAGATAGAGGATAGGATACGATAGAGGATACGATAGGATAGGATAGAGGATAGGATAGGATAGAGGATAGGATAGGATAGAGGATAGGATAGGATAGAGGATAGGATAGGATAGATGATATTATAGGAAAGAGGAAAGGATATGATAGAGGATACGATATTATAGAGGGTAGGATAGGACAGAGGATTGGATAGGATAGAGGATAGGATAGAGAATATGATACGGTAGACGATAGGGGATTGGATCGGATACAGGATAGGAGGCGGTACAGGATAGGATATAATAGGATAGAGAATAGGATAGGATAGAGGATAGGTTAGGATAGAGGATAGGATAGGATAGAGGATAGAATAGGGTAGAGGAGAGGTTAGGATAGAGGATAGGATCGGATAGAGGATATGATAGGGGATTGGATAGGATAGAGGATAGGATAGGATACAGGATAGGATAGGATAGAGGATAGGAAAGGATAGAGGATAGGATAGGATAGAGGATAGGATAGGATAGAGGATAGGATACGATAGAGGATACGATAGGATAGGATAGAGGATAGGATAGGATAGAGGATAGGATAGGATAGGATAGAGGATAGGATAGGATAAGATAGAGGATAGGATACGATAGAGGATACGATAGGATAGGATAGAGGATAGGATAGGATAGAGGATAGGATAGGATAGAGGATAGGATAGGATAGAGGATAGGATAGGATAGAGGATAGGATAGGATAGAGGATAGGATTGGATAGAGGATATCATAGGAGATTGGATAGGATAGATGATAGGAGACGATAGAGGATAGGATAGGATAGAGGATAGGATAGGATAGATGATATTATAGGAAAGAGGAAAGGATATGATAGAGGATACGATATTATAGAGGATAGGATAGGACAGAGGATTGGATAGGATAGAGGATAGGATAGAGAATATGATACGGTAGACGATAGGGGATTGGATCGGATACAGGATAGGAGGCGGTACAGGATAGGATATAATAGGATAGAGAATAGGATAGGATAGGGGATAGGTTAGGATAGAGGATAGGATAGGATAGAGGATAGGATTGGATAGAGGATATCATAGGAGATTGGATAGGATAGATGATAGGAGACGATAGAGGACAGGATAGGATAGAG
The DNA here is from genome assembly GCF_050948215.1 of Halictus rubicundus. Taxonomy (NCBI): domain Eukaryota; kingdom Metazoa; phylum Arthropoda; class Insecta; order Hymenoptera; family Halictidae; genus Halictus; species Halictus rubicundus. The sequence continues at coordinate 155,638 of NW_027488907.1, forward strand.
GATAGGATAGGATAGATGATATTATAGGAAAGAGGAAAGGATATGATAGAGGATACGATATTATAGAGGGTAGGATAGGACAGAGGATTGGATAGGATAGAGGATAGGATAGAGAATATGATACGGTAGACGATAGGGGATTGGATCGGATACAGGATAGGAGGCGGTACAGGATAGGATATAATAGGATAGAGAATAGGATAGGATAGAGGATAGGTTAGGATAGAGGATAGGATAGGATAGAGGATAGAATAGGGTAGAGGAGAGGTTAGGATAGAGGATAGGATCGGATAGAGGATATGATAGGGGATTGGATAGGATAGAGGATAGGATAGGATACAGGATAGGATAGGATAGAGGATAGGAAAGGATAGAGGATAGGATAGGATAGAGGATAGGATAGGATAGAGGATAGGATACGATAGAGGATACGATAGGATTGGATAGAGGATAGGATAGGATAGAGGATAGGATAGGATAGGATAGAGGATAGGATAGGATAGAGGATAGGATAGGATAGAGGATAGGATAGGATAGAGGATAGGATAGGATAGAGGATTGGATAGGATAGAGAATATGATAGGGTAGACGATAGGGGATTGGATCGGATAGAGGATAGGTGGCGGTAGATGATAGGATAGGATAGGATAGAGGATAGGATAGGATAGAGGATAGGATAGGGGATTGGATAGGATAGAGGATAGGATAGGACAGATGATATTATAGGAATGAGGATAGGATATGATAGAGGATACGATATTATAGAGGATAGGATAGGATAGAGGATAGGATAGGATAGAGGATAGGATGCGATAGAGGATACGAAAGGATAGGATGCGATAGTGGATACGAAAGGATAGGATAGAGGGTAGGATAGGATAGAGGATAGGATAGGATAGAGGATAGGATAGGATAGAGGATAAGATATGATAGAGGATAGGATAGCATAGAGGATAGGATAGGATAGAGGATAGGATAGGATAGAGGAAAGGATAATATAGAGGATATGATAGGATAGAGCATAGGATAGGATAGGGGATTGGATAGGATAGAGGATAGGATAGTGGATTGGATAGGATAGAGGATAGGATAGGACAGATGATATTATAGGAATGACGATAGGATATGATAGAGGATACGATATTATAGAGGATAGGATAGGATAGAGGATAGGATAGGATAGAGGATAGGATAGTATAGAGGATAGGATAGGATAGAGGATAGGATAGGATAGAGGATAGGATGCGATAGAGGATCCGAAAGGATAGGATAGAGGGTAGGATAGGATAGAGGATAGGATAGGATAGAGGATAGCATAGGATAGAGGATAGGATAGGACAGGATAGAGGATAGGTTAGGATAGAGGATAGGATAGGATAGAGCATAGGATACGATAGAGGATACGATAGTGGATTGGATAGGATAGAGGATAGGGTAGGACAGATGATATTATAGGAATGAGGATAGGATATGATAGAGGATACGATATTATAGAGGATAGGATAGGATAGAGGATAGGATAGGATAGAGGATAGGATAGTATAAAGGATAGGATAGGATAGAGGATAGGATAGGATAGAGGATAGGATGCGATAGAGGATCCGAAAGGATAGGATAGAGGGTAGGATAGGATAGAGGATAGGATAGGATAGAGGATAGGAGAGGATAGAGGATAGGATATGATAGAGGATAGGATAGGATAGAGGATAGGATAGGATAGAGTATAGGATAGTATAGAGGATAGGATAAGATAGAGGATATGATAGGATAGACGATAGGATATGATAGAGGATAGGATAGGATAGAAGATAGGATAGGATAGAGGATAGGATAGAGAATTGGATAGGATAGAGGATAGGATAAGATAGAGGATAGGATAGGATAGAGGATAGGATAGGATAGAGGATAGGATAGGATAGATTATAGGATAGGTTAGTTTATAGGATAGGATAGAGCATAGTATAGGATAGAGGATAGGATAGGATAGAGCAGACGATACGATAGAGGATAAAATAGGATAGAGGATAGGAAAGGATAGAGGGTAGGATAGGATAGAGCATAGGATACGATAGAGGATATAATAGGATAGAGGATAGGAAAGGATAGAGGATAGGATAGGATAGAGGATAGCATAGGATAGAGGATAGGATAGGACAGGATAGAGGATAGGATAGGATAGAAGATAGGATAGGATAGAGCATAGGATACGATAGAGGATAGGATAGGATAGAGGATGGGAAAGGATAGAGGATAGGATAGGATAGTGGATAGCATAGGATAGAGGATAGGATAGGACAGGATAGAGGATAGGATAGGATAGAGGGTAGGATAGGATAGAGCATAGGATACGATAGCGGATAGGATAGTGGATTGGATAGGATAGAGGATAGGATAGGACAGATGATATTATAGGAATGAGGATAGGATATGATAGAGGATACGATATTATAGAGGATAGGATAGTATAGAGGATAGGATAGGATAGAGGATAGGATAGTATAGAGGATAGGATAGGATAGAGGATAGGATAGGATAGAGGATAGGATACGATAGAGGATAGGATAGGATAGAGGATAGGATAGGGTAGAGGATAGGATAGGATAGAGGATAGGATAGGATAGATGATAGGATAGGTTAGTGGATAGGATAGTATAGAGCATAGGATAGGATAGAGGATAGGATAGGATAGAGCATAGGATACGATAGAGGATATAATAGGATAGAGGATAGGAAAGGATAGAGGATAGGATAGGATAGAGCATAGGATAGGATAGGGGATTGGATAGGATAGAGGATAGGATAGTGGATTGGATAGGATAGAGGATAGGATAGGACAGATGATATTATAGGAATGACGATAGGATATGATAGAGGATACGATATTATAGAGGATAGGATAGGATAGAGGATAGGATAGGATAGAGGATAGGATAGTATAGAGGATAGGATAGGATAGAGGATAGGATAGGATAGAGGATAGGATGCGATAGAGGATCCGAAAGGATAGGATAGAGGGTAGGATAGGATAGAGGATAGGATAGGATAGAGGATAGCATAGGATAGAGGATAGGATAGGACAGGATAGAGGATAGGATAGGATAGAGGATAGGATAGGATAGAGCATAGGATACGATAGAGGATAGGATAGTGGATTGGATAGGATAGAGGATAGGGTAGGACAGATGATATTATAGGAATGAGGATAGGATATGATAGAGGATACGATATTATAGAGGATAGGATAGGATAGAGGATAGGATAGGATAGAGGATAGGATAGTATAAAGGATAGGATAGGATAGAGGATAGGATAGGATAGAGGATAGGATGCGATAGAGGATCCGAAAGGATAGGATAGAGGGTAGGATAGGATAGAGGATAGGATAGGATAGAGGATAGGAGAGGATAGAGGATAGGATATGATAGAGGATAGGATAGGATAGAGGATAGGATAGGATAGAGTATAGGATAGTATAGAGGATAGGATAAGATAGAGGATATGATAGGATAGACGATAGGATATGATAGAGGATAGGATAGGATAGAAGATAGGATAGGATAGAGGATAGGATAGAGAATTGGATAGGATAGAGGATAGGATACGATAGAGGATAGGATAGGATAGAGCATAGGATACGATAGAGGATAGGATAGTGGATTGGATAGGATAGAGGATAGGATAGGACAGATGATATTATAGGAATGAGGATAGGATATGATAGAGGATACGATATTATAGAGGATAGGATAGTATAGAGGATAGGATAGGATAGAGGATAGGATAGTATAGAGGATAGGATAGGATAGAGGATAGGATAGGATAGAGGATAGGATACGATAGAGGATAGGATAGGATAGAGGATAGGATAGGGTAGAGGATAGGATAGGATAGAGGATAGGATAGGATAGATGATAGGATAGGTTAGTGGATAGGATAGGATAGAGCATAGGATAGGATAGAGGATAGGATAGGATAGAGCATAGGATACGATAGAGGATATAATAGGATAGAGGATAGGAAAGGATAGAGGATAGGATAGGATAGAGCATAGGATACGATAGAGGATATAATAGGATAGAGGATAGGAAAGGATAGAGGATAGGATAGGATAGAGGATAGCATAGGATAGAGGATAGGATAGGACAGGATAGAGGATAGGATAGGATAGAAGATAGGATAGGATAGAGCATAGGATACGATAGAGGATAGGATAGGATAGAGGATAGGATAGGATAGAGGATAGGATAGGATAGAGGATAGGATAGGATAGAGGATAGGATAGGGGATTGGATAGGATAGAGGATAGGATAGGACAGATGATATTATAGGAATGAGGATAGGATATGATAGAGGATACGATATTATAGAGGATAGGATAGGATAGAGGATAGGATAGGATAGAGGATAGGATGCGATAGAGGATACGAAAGGATAGGATGCGATAGAGGATACGAAAGGATAGGATAGAGGGTAGGATAGGATAGAGGATAGGATAGGATAGAGGATAGGATAGGATAGAGGATAGGATATGATAGAGGATAGGATAGCATAGAGGATAGGATAGGATAGAGGATAGGATAGGATAGAGGAAAGGATAATATAGAGGATATGATAGGATAGAGCATAGGATAGGATAGGGGATTGGATAGGATAGATCAAAGGATACGATAGAGGATATAATAGGATAGAGGATAGGAAAGGATAGAGGATAGGACAGGATAGAGGATAGCATAGGATAGAGGATAGGATAGGGGATTGGATAGGATAGAGGATAGGATAGTGGATTGGATAGGATAGAGGATAGGATAGGACAGATGATATTATAGGAATGACGATGGGATATGATAGAGGATACGATATTATAGAGGATAGGATAGGATAGAGGATAGGATAGGATAGAGGATAGGATAGTATAGAGGATAGGATAGGATAGAGGATAGGATAGGATAGAGGATAGGATGCGATAGAGGATCCGAAAGGATAGGATAGAGGGTAGGATAGGATAGAGGATAGGATAGGATAGAGGATAGCATAGGATAGAGGATAGGATAGGACAGGATAGAGGATAGGATAGGATAGAGGATAGGATAGGATAGAGCATAGGATACGATAGTGGATAAGATAGTGGATTCGATAGGATAGAGGATAGGGTAGGACAGATGATATTATAGGAATGAGGATAGGATATGATAGAGGATACGATATTATAGAGGATAGGATAGGATAGAGGATAGGATAGGATAGAGGATAGGATAGTATAAAGGATAGGATAGGATAGAGGATAGGATAGGATAGAGGATAGGATGCGATAGAGGATCCGAAAGGATAGGATAGAGGGTAGGATAGGATAGAGGATAGGATAGGATAGAGGATAGGAGAGGATAGAGGATAGCATATGATAGAGGATAGGATAGGATAGAGGATAGGATAGGATAGAGTATAGGATAGTATAGAGGATAGGATAAGATAGAGGATATGATAGGATAGACGATAGGATATGATAGAGGATAGGATAGGATAGAAGATAGGATCGGATAGAGGATAGGATAGAGAATTGGATAGGATAGAGGATAGGATAAGATAGAGGATAGGATAGGATAGAGGATAGGATAGGATAGAGGATAGGATGCGATAGAGGATCCGAAAGGATAGGATAGAGGGTAGGATAGGATAGAGGATAGGATAGGATAGAGGATAGGAGAGGATTGAGGATAGGATATGATAGAGGATAGGATAGGATAGAGGATAGGATAGGATAGAGTATAGGATAGGATAGAGCAGAGGATACGATAGAGGATATAATAGGATAGAGGATAGGAAAGGATAGAGGATAGGATAGGATAGAGCATATGATACGATAGAGGATATAATATTATAGAGAATAGGAAAGGATAGAGGATAGGATAGGATAGAGGATAGCATAGGATAGAGGATGGGATAGGACAGGATAGAGGATAGTATAGGATAGAAGATAGGATAGGATAGAGCATAGGATACGATAGAGGATAGGATAGGATAGAGGATAGGATAGGATAGAGGATAGGATAGGATAGAGCATAGGATACGATAGAGGATAGGATAGGGGATTGGATAGGATAGAGGATAGGATAGGACAGATGATATTATAGGAATGAGGATAGGATATGATAGAGGGTACGATATTATAGAGGATAGGATAGCATAGAGGATAGGATAGGATAGAGGATAGGATAGGATAGAGGAAAGGATAATATAGAGGATATGATAGGATAGAGCATAGGATAGGATAGAGGATAGGATAGGATAGAGCAAAGGATACGATAGAGGATATAATAGGATAGAGGATAGGAAAGGATAGAGGATAGGACAGGATAGAGGATAGCATAGGATAGAGGATAGGATAGGGGATTGGATAGGATAGAGGATAGGATAGTGGATTGGATAGGATAGAGGATAGGATAGGACAGATGATATTATAGGAATGACGATGGGATATGATAGAGGATACGATATTATAGAGGATAGGATAGGATAGAGGATAGGATAGGATAGAGGATAGGATAGTATAGAGGATAGGATAGGATAGAGGATAGGATAGGATAGAGGATAGGATGCGATAGAGGATCCGAAAGGATAGGATAGAGGGTAGGATAGGATAGAGGATAGGATAGGATAGAGGATAGCATAGGATAGAGGATAGGATAGGACAGGATAGAGGATAGGATAGGATAGAGGATAGGATAGGATAGAGCATAGGATACGATAGAGGATAGGATAGTGGATTCGATAGGATAGAGGATAGGGTAGGACAGATGATATTATAGGAATGAGGATTGGATATGATAGAGGATACGATATTATAGAGGATAGGATAGGATAGAGGATAGGATAGGATAGAGGATAGGATAGTATAAAGGATAGGATAGGATAGAGGATAGGATAGGATAGAGGATAGGATGCGATAGAGGATCCGAAAGGATAGGATAGAGGGTAGGATAGGATAGAGGATAGGATAGGATAGAGGATAGGAGAGGATAGAGGATAGGATATGATAGAGGATAGGATAGGATAGAGGATAGGATAGGATAGAGTATAGGATAGTATAGAGGATAGGATAAGATAGAGGATATGATAGGATAGACGATAGGATATGATAGAGGATAGGATAGGATAGAAGATAGGATCGGATAGAGGATAGGATAGAGAATTGGATAGGATAGAGGATAGGATAATATAGAGGATAGGATAGGATAGAGGATAGGATAGGATAGAGGATAGGATAGGATAGAGGATAGGATAGGATAGAGGATAGGATTGGATAGAGGATATCATAGGGGATTGGATAGGATAGATGATAGGAGACGATAGAGGATAGGATAGGATAGAGGATAGGATAGGATAGATGATATTATAGGAAAGAGGAAAGGATATGATAGAGGATACGATATTATAGAGGATAGGATAGGACAGAGGATTGGATAGGATAGAGGATAGGATAGAGAATATGATACGGTAGACGATAGGGGATTGGATCGGATACAGGATAGGAGGCGGTACAGGATAGGATATAATAGAATAGAGAATAGGATAGGATAGAGGATAGGTTAGGATAGAGGATAGGATAGGATAGAGGATAGAATAGGGTAGAGGATAGGTTAGGATAGAGGATAGGATGGGATAGAGGATAGGATAGAGGATAGGATAGGATACAGGATAGGATAGGATAGAGGATAGGATAGGATAGAGGATAGGATATGATAGAGGATAGGATAGGATAGAAGATAGGATCGGATAGAGGATAGGATAGAGAATTGGATAGGATAGAGGATAGGATAAGATAGAGGATAGGATAGGATAGAGGATAGGATAGGATAGAGGATAGGATAGGATAGAGGATAGGATAGGATAGAGGATAGGATTGGATAGAGGATATCATAGGGGATTGGATAGGATAGATGATAGGAGACGATAGAGGATAGGATAGGATAGAGGATAGGATTGGATAGAGGATATCATAGGGGATTGGATAGGATAGATGATAGGAGACGATAGAGGATAGGATAGGATAGAGGATAGGATAGGATAGATGATATTATAGGAAAGAGGAAAGGATATGATAGAGGATACGATATTATAGAGGATAGGATAGGACAGAGGATTGGATAGGATAGAGGATAGGATAGAGAATATGATACGGTAGACGATAGGGGATTGGATCGGGTACAGGATAGGAGGCGGTACTGGATAGGATATAATAGGATAGAGAATAGGATAGGATAGAGGATAGGTTAGCATAGAGGATAGGATAGGATAGAGGATAGAATAGGGTAGAGGATAGGTTAGGATAGAGGATAGGATGGGATAGAGGATATGATAGGGGATTGGATAGGATAGAGGATAGGATAGGATACAGGATAGGATAGGATAGAGGATAGGAAAGGACAGAGGATAGGATAGGATAGAGGATAGGACAGGATAGAGGATAGGATAAGATAGAGGATAGGTAGGATAGAGGATAGGATAGGATAGAGGATAGGATAGGGTAGATGATAGGATAGGATAGAGGATAGGATAGGATGGATGATAGGATAGGATAGAGGATAGGATAAGATAGAGGATAGGATAGGATAGAGGATAGGATAGGGGATTGGATAGGATAGAGGATAGGATAGGATAGAGGATAGGATAGGATAGAGGATAGGATACGATAGAGGATACGATAGGATAGGATAGAGGATAGGATAGGATAGAGGATAGGATAGGATAGAGGATAGGATAAGATAGAGGATAAGATAGGATAGAGGATAGGATAGGATAGAGGATAGGATATGATAGAGGATAGAATAGGATAGAAGATAGGATCGGATAGAGGATAGGATAGAGAATTGGATAGGATAGAGGATAGGATAAGATAGAGGATAGGATAGGATAGAGGATAGGATAGGATAGAGGATAGGATAGGATAGAGGATAGGATAAGATAGAGGATAGGTAGGATAGAGGATAGGATAGGATAGAGGATAGGATAGGGTAGATGATAGGATAGGATAGAGGATAGGATAGGATAGATGATAGGATAGGATAGAGGATAGGATAAGATAGTGGATCGGATAGGATAGAGGATAGGATAGGATAGATGATCGGATAGGTTAGAGGATAGGATAAGATAGAGGATAGGATAGGATAGAGGATAGGAAAGGGGATTGGATAGGATAGGATAGAGGATACGATAGGATTGAGGATAGGATAGAGAATAGTATAGGATAGAGGATAGGGGATTGGATCGGATACAGGATAGGAGAGGATAGATAATAGGAAAGTATAGAGGATAGGATAGGATAGAGGATAGGATAGGATAGAGGATAGGATACGATAGAGGATACGATAGGATAGGATAGAGGAGAGGATAGGATAGAGGATAGGATTGGATAGAGGATATCATAGGGGATTGGATAGGATAAATGATAGGAGACGATAGAGGATAGGATAGGATAGAGGATAGGATAGGATAGATGATATTATAGGAAAGAGGAAAGGATATGATAGAGGATACTATATTATAGAGGATAGGATAGGACAGAGGATTGGATAGGATAAAGGATAGGATAGAGAATATGATACGGTAGACGATAGGGGATTGGATCGGATACAGGATAGGAGGCGGTACAGGATAGGATATAATAGGATAGAGAATAGGATAGGATAGAGGATAGGTTAGGATAGAGGATAGGATAGGATAGAGGATAGAATAGGGTAGAGGATAGGTTAGGATAGAGGATAGGATCGGATAGAGGATATGATAGGGGATTGGATAGGATGGAGGATAGCATAGGATACAGGATAGGATAGGATAGAGGATAGGAAAGGATAGAGGATAGGATAGGGGATTGGATAGGATAGAGGATAGGATAGGATAGAGGATAGGATAGGATAGATGATACGATAGGATAAGATAGAGGATAGGATACGATAGAGGATACGATAGGATAGGACAGAGGATAGGATAGGATAAGATAGAGGATAGGATACGATACAGGATACGATAGGATAGGATAGAGGATAGGATAGGATAGAGGATAGGATTGGATAGAGGATATCATAGGGGATTGGATAGGATAGAGGATAGGATAGGATAGAGGATAGGATTCGATAGAGGATACGATAGGATAAGATAGAGGATAGGATACGATAGAGGATACGATAGGATAGGATAGAGGATAGGATAGGATAAGATAGAGGGTAGGATACGATAGAGGATACGATAGGATAGGATAGAGGATAAGATAGGATAGAGGATAGGATAGGATAGAGGATAGGATTTGATAGAGGATAGGATAGGATAGAGGATACGATAGGATAGAGGATAGGATAGGATAGAGGATAGGATAGGATAGAGGATAGGATTGGATAGAGGATATCATAGGAGATTGGATAGGATAGATGATAGGAGACGATAGAGGATAGGATAGGATAGAGGAAAGGATAGGGTAGATGATATTATAGGAAAGAGGAAAGGATATGATAGAGGATACGATATTATAGAGGATAGGATAGGACAGAGGATTGGATAGGATAGAGGATAGGATAGAGAATATGATACGGTAGACGATAGGGGATTGGATCGGATACAGGATAGGAGGCGGTACAGGATAGGATATAATAGGATAGAGAATAGCATAGGATAGAGGATAGGTTAGGATAGAGGATAGGATAGGATAGAGAATAGAATAGGGTAGAGGAGAGGTTAGGATAGAGGATAGGATCGGATAGAGGATATGATAGGGGATTGGATAGGATAGAGGATAGGATAGGATACAGGATAGGATAGGATAGAGGATAGGAAAGGATAGAGGATAGGATAGGATAGAGGATAGGATAGGATGGATGATAGGATAGGATAGAGGATAGGATAAGATAGAGGATAGGATAGGATAGAGGATAGGATAGGGGATTGGATAGGATAGAGGATAGGATAGGATAGAGGATAGGATAGGATAGAGGATAGGATACGATAGAGGATACGATAGGATAGGATAGAGGATAGGATAGGATAGAGGATAGGATAGGATAGAGGATAGGATAAGATAGAGGATAAGATAGGATAGAGGATAGGATAGGATAGAGGATAGGATATGATAGAGGATAGAATAGGATAGAAGATAGGATCGGATAGAGGATAGGATAGAGAATTGGATAGGATAGAGGATAGGATAAGATAGAGGATAGGATAGGATAGAGGATAGGATAGGATAGAGGATAGGATAGGATAGAGGATAGGATAAGATAGAGGATAGGTAGGATAGAGGATAGGATAGGATAGAGGATAGGATAGGGTAGATGATAGGATAGGATAGAGGATAGGATAGGATAGATGATAGGATAGGATAGAGGATAGGATAAGATAGAGGATAGGATACGATAGAGGATACGATAGGATAGGATAGAGGATAGGATAGGATAGAGGATAGGATAGGATAGAGGATAGGATAGGATAGAGGATAGGATAGGATAGAGGATAGGATAGGATAGAGGATAGGATAGGATAGAGGATAGGATATGATAGTGGATCGGATAGGATAGAGGATAGGATAGGATAGATGATCGGATAGGTTAGAGGATAGGATAAGATAGAGGATAGGATAGGATAGAGGATAGGAAAGGGGATTGGATAGGATAGGATAGAGGATACGATAGGAATGAGGATAGGATAGAGAATAGTATAGGATAGAGGATAGGGGATTGGATCGGATACAGGATAGGAGAGGATAGATAATAGGAAAGTATAGAGGATAGGATAGGATAGAGGATAGGATAGGATAGAGGATAGGATACGATAGAGGATACGATAGGATAGGATAGAGGAGAGGATAGGATAGAGGATAGGATTGGATAGAGGATATCATAGGGGATTGGATAGGATAAATGATAGGAGACGATAGAGGATAGGATAGGATAGAGGATAGGATAGGATAGATGATATTATAGGAAAGAGGAAAGGATATGATAGAGGATACTATATTATAGAGGATAGGATAGGACAGAGGATTGGATAGGATAAAGGATAGGATAGAGAATATGATACGGTAGACGATAGGGGATTGGATCGGATACAGGATAGGAGGCGGTACAGGATAGGATATAATAGGATAGAGAATAGGATAGGATAGAGGATAGGTTAGGATAGAGGATAGGATAGGATAGAGGATAGAATAGGGTAGAGGATAGGTTAGGATAGAGGATAGGATCGGATAGAGGATATGATAGGGGATTGGATAGGATGGAGGATAGCATAGGATACAGGATAGGATAGGATAGAGGATAGGAAAGGACAGAGGATAGGATAGGATAGAGGATAGGATAGGATAGAGGATAGGATAGGGGATTGGATAGGATAGAGGATAGGATAGGATAGAGGATAGGATAGGATAGAGGATACGATAGGATAAGATAGAGGATAGGATACGATAGAGGATACGATAGGATAGGACAGAGGATAGGATAGGATAAGATAGAGGATAGGATACGATACAGGATACGATAGGATAGGATAGAGGATAGGATAGGATAGAGGATAGGATTGGATAGAGGATATCATAGGGGATTGGATAGGATAGATGATAGGAGACGATAGAGGATAGGATAGGATAGAGGATAGGATAGGATAGATGATATTATAGGAAAGAGGAAAGGATATGATAGAGGATACGATATTATAGAGGATAGGATAGGACAGAGGATTGGATCGGATAGAGGATATGATAGGGGATTGGATAGGATAGAGGATAGGATAGGATACAGGATAGGATAGGATAGAGGATAGGAAAGGATAGAGGATAGGATAGGATAGAGGATAGGATAGGATAGAGGATAGGATAGGATAGAGGATAGGATAGGGGATTGGATAGGATAGAGGATAGGATAGGATAGAGGATAGGATAGGTTAGAGGATAGGATTCGATAGAGGATACGATAGGATACGATAGAGGATACGATAGGATAGGATAGAGGATAGGATAGGATAAGATAGAGGATAGGATACGATAGAGGATACGATAGGATAGGATAGAGGATAGGATAGGATAGAGGATAGGATAGGATAGAGGATAGGATAGGATAGAGGATAGGATAGGATAGAGGATAGGATAGGATAGAGGATAGGATAGGATAGAGGATAGGATAGGATAGAGGATAGGATAGGATAGAGGATAGGATAGGATAGAGGATAGGATTGGATAGAGGATATCATAGGAGATTGGATAGGATAGATGATAGGAGACGATAGAGGATAGGATAGGATAGAGGATAGGATAGGGTAGATGATATTATAGGAAAGAGGAAAGGATATGATAGAGGATACGATATTATAGAGGATAGGATAGGACAGAGGATTGGATAGGATAGAGGATAGGATAGAGAATATGATACGGTAGACGATAGGGGATTGGATCGGATACAGGATAGGAGGCGGTACAGGATAGGATATAATAGGATAGAGAATAGGATAGGATAGAGGATAGGTTAGGATAGAGGATAGGGTAGGATAGAGGATAGGATAGGATAGAGCATAGGATACGATAGCGGATAGGATAGTGGATTGGATAGGATAGAGGATAGGATAGGACAGATGATATTATAGGAAAGAGGAAAGGATATGATAGAGGATACGATATTATAGAGGATAGGATAGGACAGAGGATTGGATCGGATAGAGGATATGATAGGGGATTGGATAGGATAGAGGATAGGATAGGATACAGGATAGGATAGGATAGAGGATAGGAAAGGATAGAGGATAGGATAGGATAGAGGATAGGATAGGATAGAGGATAGGATAGGATAGAGGATAGGATAGGGGATTGGATAGGATAGAGGATAGGATAGGATAGAGGATAGGATAGGTTAGAGGATAGGATTCGATAGAGGATACGATAGGATACGATAGAGGATACGATAGGATAGGATAGAGGATAGGATAGGATAAGATAGAGGATAGGATACGATAGAGGATACGATAGGATAGGATAGAGGATAGGATAGGATAGAGGAAAGGATAATATAGAGGATATGATAGGATAGAGCATAGAATAGGATAGAGGATAGGAAAGGATAGAGCATAGGATACGATAGAGGATATAATAGGATAGAGGATAGGAAAGGATAGAGGATAGGATATAATAGAGGATAGCATAGGATAGAGGATAGGATAGGGGATTGGATAGGATAGAGGATAGGATAGTGGATTGGATAGGATAGAGGATAGGATAGGACAGATGATATTATAGGAATGACGATAGGATATGATAGAGGATACGATATTATAGAGGATAGGATAGGATAGAGGATAGGATAGGATAGAGGATAGCATGCGATAGAGGATCCGAAAGGATAGGATAGAGGGTAGGATAGGATAGAGGATAGGATAGGATAGAGGATAGGAGAGGATAGAGGATAGGATATGATAGAGGATAGGATAGGATAGAGCATAGGATAGGATAGAGGATAGGATAGGATAGAGCATAGGATACGATAGAGGATATAATAGGATAGAGGATAGGAAAGGATAGAGGATAGGATAGGATAGAGGATAGGATAGGATAGAGGATAGGATAGGATAGAGCATAGGATACGATAGAGGATAGGATAGGGGATTGGATAGGATAGAGGATAGGATAGGACAGATGATATTATAGGAATGAGGATAGGATATGATAGAGGATACGATATTATAGAGGATAGGATAGGATAGAGGATAGGATAGGATAGAGGATAGGATGCGATAGAGGATAGGATGCGATAGAGGATACGAAAGGATAGGATGCGATAGAGGATACGAAAGGATAGGATAGAGGGTAGGATAGGATAGAGGATAGGATAGGATAGAGGATAGGATAGGATAGAGGATAGGATATGATAGAGGATAGGATAGCATAGAGGATAGGATAGGATAGAGGATAGGATAGGATAGAGGAAAGGATAATATAGAGGATATGATAGGATAGAGCATAGGATAGGATAGAGGATAGGAAAGGATAGAGCATAGGATACGATAGAGGATATAATAGGATAGAGGATAGGAAAGGAGAGAGGATAGGATAGGATAGAGGATAGCATAGGATAGAGGATAGGATAAGGGATTGGATAGGATAGAGGATAGGATAGTGGATTGGATAGGATAGAGGATAGGATAGGACAGATGATATTATAGGAATGACGATAGGATATGATAGAGGATACGATATTATAGAGGATAGGGTAGGATAGAGGATAGGATAGGATAGAGGATAGGATAGTATAGAGGATAGGATAGGATAGAGGATAGGATAGGATAGAGGATAGGATACGATAGAGGATCCGAAAGGATAGGATAGAGGGTAGGATAGGATAGAGGATAGGATAGGATAGAGGATAGGAGAGGATAGAGGATAGGATATGATAGACGATAGGATAGGATAGAGGATAGGATAGGATAGAGGATAGGATAGTATAGAGGATAGGATAAGATAGAGGATATGATAGGATAGACACGATATTATAGAGGATAGGATAGGACAGAGGATTGGATAGGATAGAGGATAGGATAGAGAATACGATACGGTAGACGATGGGGGATTGGATCGGATACAGGATAGGAGGCGGTACAGGATACGATATAATAGGATAGAGGAGAGGATAGGATAGAGGATAGGTTAGGATAGAGGATAGGATAGGATAGTGGATAGAATAGGGTAGAGGAGAGGTTAGGATAGAGGATAGGATCGGATAGAGGATATGATAGGGGATTGGATAGGATAGAGGATAGGATAGGATACAGGATAGGATAGGATAGAGGATAGGAAAGGATAGAGGATAGGATAGGATAGAGGATAGGATTGGATAGAGGATAGGATAAGATAGAGGATAGCATAGGATAGAGGATAGGATAGGACAGGATAGAGGATAGGATAGGATAGAAGATAGGATAGGATAGAGGATAGGATAGGATAGAGGATAGGATAGGATAGAGGATAGGAAAGGATAGAGGATAGGATAGGATAGAGAATAGGATAGGATAGAGGATAGGATAAGATAGAGGATAGGATAGGATAGAGGATAGGATAGGGTAGATGATAGGATAGGATAGAGGATAGGATAGGATAGATGATAGGATATGATAGAGGATAGGATAGGTTAGAGGATAGGATAGGATAGAGGATAGGATAGGATAGAGGATAGGATAGGATAGAGGATAGGATAGGATAGAGGATAGGAAAGGATAGAGGATAGGATAGGATAGAGGATAGGATAGGATAGAGGATAGGATAAGATAGAGGATAGGATAGGATAGAGGATAGGATAGGATAGAGGATAGGATAGGGTAGATGATAGGATAGGATAGTGGATAGGATAGGATAGATGATAGGATAGGATAGAGGATAGGATAGGGTAGAGGATAGGATAGGATAGAGGATAGGATAGGATAGATGATAGGATAGGTTAGAGGATAGGGTAAGATAGAGGATAGGATAGGATAGAGGATAGGATAGGGGATTGGATAGGATAGGATAGAGGACACGATAGGAATGAGGATAGGGTAAGATAGAGGATAGGATAGGATAGAGGATAGGATAGGGGATTGGATAGGATAGGATAGAGGACACGATAGGAATGAGGATAGGATAGAGAATAGTATAGGATAGAGGATAGGGGACTGGATCGGATACAGGATAGGAGAGGATAGAGGATAGGATAGTATAGAGGATAGGATAGGATAGAGGATAGGATATGATAGAGGATAGGATAGGATAGAAGATAGGATAGGATAGATGATAGGATAGGATAGAGGATAGGATAAGATAGAGGATAAGATAGGATAGAGGATAGGATAGGATAGAGGATAGGATATGATAGAGGATAGGATATGATAGAGGATAGGATAGGATAGAAGATAGGATAGGATAGAGGATAGGATAGGATAGAGGATAGGATCGGATAGAGGATAGGATAGGATAGAGGATAAGATCGGATAGATGATATGATAGGATAGACGATAGGATAAGATAGAGGATAAGATAGGATAGAGGATAGGATAGGATAGAGGATAGGATATGATAGAGGATAGGATAGTATAGAAGATAGGATCGGATAGAGGATAGGATAGAGAATTGGATAGGATAGAGGATAGGATAAGATAGAGGATAGGATAGGATAGAGGATAGGATAGGATAGAGGATAGGATAGGATAGAGTATAGGATAGGATAGAGGATAGGATAGGGTAGAGGGTAGGATAGGATAGAAGATAGGATAGGATAGTGGATAGGATAGGATAGACCATAGGATACGATAGAGGATAGGATAGGATAGAGGATAGGATAGGATAGAGCATAGGATACGATAGAGGATAGGATAGGGGATTGGATAGGATAGAGGATAGGATAGGACAGATGATATTATAGGAATGAGGATAGGATATGATAGAGGATACGATATTATAGAGGATAGGATAGGATAGAGGATAGGATAGGATAGAGGATAGGATAGGATAGAGGATAGGATAGGATAGAGGATAGGATGCGATAGAGGATACGAAAGGATAGGATAGAGGGTAGGATAGGATAGAGGATAGGATATAATAGAGGATAGGATAGCATAGAGGATAGGATAGGATAGGGGATAGGATAGGATAGAGGATAGGATAGGATAGAGGATAGGATAGGATAGAGGATAGGAAAGGATAGAGGATAGGATAGGATAGAGGATAGGATAGGATAGAGGATAGGATAAGATAGAGGATAGGATAGGATAGAGGAGAGGATAGGATAGAGGATAGGATAGGGTAGATGATAGGATAGGATAGAGGATAGGATAGGATAGATGATAGGATAGGATAGAGGATAGGATAGGGTAGAGGATAGGATAGGATAGAGGATAGGATAAGATAGAGGATAGGATAGGATAGAGGATAGGATAGGGGATTGGATAGGATAGAGGATAGGATAGGATAGAGGATAGGATAGGATAGAGGATAGGATAGGATAGAGGATAGGATAGTATAGAGGATAGGATAGGATAGAGGATAGGATAGGATAGAGGATAGGATCGGATAGAGGATAGGATAGGATAGAGGATAAGATCGGATAGAAGATAGGATAGGATAGATGATAGGATAGGATAGAGGATAGGATAAGATAGAGGATAAGATAGGATAGAGGATAGGATAGGATAGAGGATAGGATATGATAGAGGATAGGATAGGATAGAAGATAGGATCGGATAGAGGATAGGATAGAGAATTGGATAGGATAGAGAATAGGATAGGATAGAGGATAGGATAGGATAGAGGATAGGATAAGATAGAGGATAGGATAGGATAGAGGATAGGATAGGATAGATGATATTATAGGAAAGAGGAAAGGATATGATAGAGGATACGATATTGTAGAGGATAGGATAGGATAGAGGATACAATAGGATAGAGGATAGGATATGATAGGGGATAGGATAGGATAGAGGATAGGATAGAGGATTGGATAGGATAGAGGATAGGATAGGATAGAGGATAGGATAGAGGATTGGATAGGATAGAGGATAGGATAGGATAGAGGATAGAATAGGATAGAGGATAGGATAGGATAGAGGATAGGATACGATATGGGATACGATAGGATATGATAGAGGTTAGGATAGGATAGATGATAGGATAGGATAGAGGATAGGATAGGATAGAGGATATCATAGGGGATTGGATAGGATAGATGATAGGAGACGATAGAGGATAGGATAGGATAGAGGATAGGATAGGATAGAGGATAGGATATGATAGAGCATAGGATAGGATAGAGGATAGGATACGATAGAATATACCATAGGATAGGATAGAGGGTAGGATAGGATAGAGGATAGGACAGGACAGAGGATAGGATAGGATAGAGGATAGGATAGGATAGATGATACGATAGGAATGAGGATAGGATAGAGAATAGGATAGGATAGAGGATAGGGGATTGGATCGGATACAGGATAGGAGACGATAGAGGATAGGATAGTATAGAGGATAGGATAGGATAGAGGATTGGATAGGATAGAGGATTGGATACGATAGAGGGTACGATAGGATAGGATAGAGGATAGGATAGGATAGAGGATAGGATAGGATAGAGGATAGGATAGGATAGAGGATAGGATCGGATAGAGGATAGGATAGGATAGAGGATAAGATCGGATAGAAGATAGGATAGGATAGATGATATGATAGGATAGACGATAGGATAAGATAGAGGATAAGATAGGATAGAGGATAGGATAGGATAGAGGATAGGATATGATAGAGGATAGGATAGTATAGAAGATAGGATCGGATAGAGGATAGGATAGAGAATTGGATAGGATAGAGGATAGGATAAGATAGAGGATAGGATAGGATAGAGGATAGGATAGGATAGAGGATAGGATAGGATAGAGTATAGGATAGGATAGAGGATAGGATAGGATAGAGGGTAGGATAGGATAGAAGATAGGATAGGATAGTGGATAGGATAGGATAGACCATAGGATACGATAGAGGATAGGATAGGATAGAGGATAGGATAGGATAGAGCATAGGATACGATAGAGGATAGGATAGGGGATTGGATAGGATAGAGGATAGGATAGGACAGATGATATTATAGGAATGAGGATAGGATATGATAGAGGATACGATATTATAGAGGATAGGATAGGATAGAGGATAGGATAGGATAGAGGATAGGATAGGATAGAGGATAGGATGCGATAGAGGATACGAAAGGATAGGATAGAGGGTAGGATAGGATAGAGGATAGGATATAATAGAGGATAGGATAGCATAGAGGATAGGATAGGATAGGGGATAGGATAGGATAGAGGATAGGATAGGATAGAGGATAGGATAGGATAGAGGATAGGAAAGGATAGAGGATAGGATAGGATAGAGGATAGGATAGGATAGAGGATAGGATAAGATAGAGGATAGGATAGGATAGAGGATAGGATAGGATAGAGGATAGGATAGGGTAGATGATAGGATAGGATAGAGGATAGGATAGGATAGATGATAGGATAGGATAGAGGATAGGATAGGGTAGAGGATAGGATAGGATAGAGGATAGGATAAGATAGAGGATAGGATAGGATAGAGGATAGGATAGGATAGAGGATAGGATAGGATAGAAGATAGGATCGGATAGAGGATAGGATAGAGAATTGGATAGGATAGAGAATAGGATAGGATAGAGGATAGGATATGATAGAGGATAGGATAGGATAGAAGATAGGATCGGATAGAGGATAGGATAGAGAATTGGATAGGATAGAGAATAGGATAGGATAGAGGATAGAATAGGATAGAGGATAGGATAGGATAGAGGATAGGATAGGATAGAGGATAGGATAGGATAGATGATATTATAGGAAAGAGGAAAGGATATGATAGAGGATACGATATTGTAGAGGATAGGATAGGATAGAGGATACAATAGGATAGAGGATAGGATATGATAGGGGATAGGATAGGATAGAGGATAGGATAGAGGATTGGATAGGATAGAGGATAGGATAGGATAGAGGATAGGATAGAGGATTGGATAGGATAGAGGATAGGATAGGATAGAGGATAGAATAGGATAGAGGATAGGATAGGATAGAGGATAGGATACGATATGGGATACGATAGGATATGATAGAGGTTAGGATAGGATAGATGATAGGATAGGATAGAGGATAGGATAGGATAGAGGATATCATAGGGGATTGGATAGGATAGATGATAGGAGACGATAGAGGATAGGATAGGATAGAGGATAGGATAGGATAGAGGATAGGATATGATAGAGGATAGGATAGGATAGAGGATAGGATACGATAGAATATACCATAGGATAGGATAGAGGGTAGGATAGGATAGAGGATAGGACAGGACAGAGGATAGGATAGGATAGAGGATAGGATAGGATAGAGGATACGATAGGAATGAGGATAGGATAGAGAATAGGATAGGATAGAGGATAGGGGATTGGATCGGATACAGGATAGGAGACGATAGAGGATAGGATAGTATAGAGGATAGGATAGGATAGAGGATTGGATAGGATAGAGGATTGGATACGATAGAGGGTACGATAGGATAGGATAGAGGATAGGATAGGATAGAGGATAGGATATGATAGAGGATAGGATAGGATAGAGGATAGGATAGGATAGAGGATAGGATAGGATAGATGATAGGATAGGATAGAGGATAGGATAAGATAGAGGATAGGATAGGATAGATGATATTATAGGAAAGAGGAAAGGATATGATAGAGGATACGATATTGTAGAGGATAGGATAGGATAGAGGATACAATAGGATAGAGGATAGGATATGATAGAGGATAGGATAGGATAGAGGATAGGATAGAGGATTGGATAGGATAGAGGATTGGATAGGATAGAGGATAGGATATGATAGAGGATAGGATAGGATAGACGATAGGATAGGATAGAGGATAGGATAGGATAGATGATAGGATAGGATAGAGGATAGGATAAGATAGAGGATAGGATAGGATAGATGATATTATAGGAAAGAGGAAAGGATATGATAGAGGATACGATATTGTAGAGGATAGGATAGGATAGAGGATAGGATATGATAGGGGATAGGATAGGATAGAGGATAGGATAGAGGATTGGATAGGATAGAGGATAGGATATTATAGAGGATAGGATAGAGGATTGGATAGGATAGAGGATAGGATAGGATAGAGGATAGAATAGGATAGAGGATAGGATAGGATAGAGGATAGGATACGATATGGGATACGATAGGATATGATAGAGGTTAGGATAGGATAGATGATAGGATAGGATAGAGGATAGGATAGGATAGAGGATATCATAGGGGATTGGATAGGATAGATGATAGGAGACGATAGAGGATAGGATAGGATAGAGGATAGGATAGGATAGAGGATAGGATATGATAGAGGATAGGATAGGATAGAGGATAGGATACGATAGAATATACGATAGGATAGGATAGAGGGTAGGATAGGATAGAGGATAGGATAGGATAGAGGATACGATAGGATAGAGGATACGATAGGATAGAGGATACGATAGGATAGGATAGAGAATAGGATAGGATAGAGGATAGGACAGGACAGAGGATAGGATAGGATAGAGGATAGGATAGGATAGAGGATAGGATAAGATAGAGGATAGGATAGGATAGAGGATAGGATAGGATAGAGGATAGGATAGGGTAGATGATAGGATAGGATAGAGGATAGGATAGGATAGATGATAGGATAGGATAGAGGATAGGATAGGGTAGAGGATAGGATAGGATAGAGGATAGGATAAGATAGAGGATAGGATAGGATAGAGGATAGGATAGGGGATTGGATAGGATAGAGGATAGGATAGGATAGAGGATAGGATAGGATAGAGGATAGGATAGGATAGAGGATAGGATAGTATAGAGGATAGGATAGGATAGAGGATAGGATAGGATAGAGGATAGGATCGGATAGAGGATAGGATAGGATAGAGGATAAGATCGGATAGAAGATAGGATAGGATAGATGATAGGATAGGATAGAGGATAGGATAAGATAGAGGATAAGATAGGATAGAGGATAGGATAGGATAGAGGATAGGATATGATAGAGGATAGGATAGGATAGAAGATAGGATCGGATAGAGGATAGGATAGAGAATTGGATAGGATAGAGAATAGGATAGGATAGAGGATAGAATAGGATAGAGGATAGGATAAGATAGAGGATAGGATAGGATAGAGGATAGGATAGGATAGATGATATTATAGGAAAGAGGAAAGGATATGATAGAGGATACGATATTGTAGAGGATAGGATAGGATAGAGGATACAATAGGATAGAGGATAGGATATGATAGGGGATAGGATAGGATAGAGGATAGGATAGAGGATTGGATAGGATAGAGGATAGGATAGGATAGAGGATAGGATAGAGGATTGGATAGGATAGAGGATAGGATAGGATAGAGGATAGAATAGGATAGAGGATAGGATAGGATAGAGGATAGGATACGATATGGGATACGATAGGATATGATAGAGGTTAGGATAGGATAGATGATAGGATAGGATAGAGGATAGGATAGGATAGAGGATATCATAGGGGATTGGATAGGATAGATGATAGGAGACGATAGAGGATAGGATAGGATAGAGGATAGGATAGGATAGAGGATAGGATATGATAGAGGATAGGATAGGATAGAGGATAGGATACGATAGAATATACCATAGGATAGGATAGAGGGTAGGATAGGATAGAGGATAGGACAGGACAGAGGATAGGATAGGATAGAGGATAGGATAGGATAGAGGATACGATAGGAATGAGGATAGGATAGAGAATAGGATAGGATAGAGGATAGGGGATTGGATCGGATACAGGATAGGAGACGATAGAGGATAGGATAGTATAGAGGATAGGATAGGATAGAGGATTGGATAGGATAGAGGATTGGATACGATAGAGGGTACGATAGGATAGGATAGAGGATAGGATAGGATAGAGGATAGGATATGATAGAGGATAGGATAGGATAGAGGATAGGATAGGATAGAGGATAGGATAGGATAGATGATAGGATAGGATAGAGGATAGGATAAGATAGAGGATAGGATAGGATAGATGATATTATAGGAAAGAGGAAAGGATATGATAGAGGATACGATATTGTAGAGGATAGGATAGGATAGAGGATACAATAGGATAGAGGATAGGATATGATAGAGGATAGGATAGGATAGAGGATAGGATAGAGGATTGGATAGGATAGAGGATTGGATAGGATAGAGGATAGGATATGATAGAGGATAGGATAGGATAGACGATAGGATAGGATAGAGGATAGGATAGGATAGATGATAGGATAGGATAGAGGATAGGATAAGATAGAGGATAGGATAGGATAGATGATATTATAGGAAAGAGGAAAGGATATGATAGAGGATACGATATTGTAGAGGATAGGATAGGATAGAGGATACAATAGGATAGAGGATAGGATATGATAGGGGATAGGATAGGATAGAGGATAGGATAGAGGATTGGATAGGATAGAGGATAGGATAGGATAGAGGATAGGATAGAGGATTGGATAGGATAGAGGATAGGATAGGATAGAGGATAGAATAGGATAGAGGATAGGATAGGATAGAGGATAGGATACGATATGGGATACGATAGGATATGATAGAGGTTAGGATAGGATAGATGATAGGATAGGATAGAGGATAGGATAGGATAGAGGATATCATAGGGGATTGGATAGGATAGATGATAGGAGACGATAGAGGATAGGATAGGATAGAGGATAGGATAGGATAGAGGATAGGATATGATAGAGGATAGGATAGGATAGAGGATAGGATACGATAGAATATACGATAGGATAGGATAGAGGGTAGGATAGGATAGAGGATAGGATAGGATAGAGGATACGATAGGATAGAGGATACGATAGGATAGAGGATACGATAGGATAGGATAGAGAATAGGATAGGATAGAGGATAGGACAGGACAGAGGATAGGATAGGATAGAGGATAGGATAGGATAGAGGATACGATAGGAATGAGGATAGGATAGAGAATAGGATAGGATAGAGGATAGGGGATTGGATCGGATACAGGATAGGAGACGATAGAGGATAGGATAGTATAGAGGACAGGATAGGATAGAGGATTGGATAGGATAGAGGATTGGATACGATAGAGGGTACGATAGGATAGGATAGAGGATAGGATAGGATAGATGATAGGATAGGATAGAGGATAGGATAGGGTAGAGGATAGGATAGGATAGAGGATAGGATAAGATAGAGGATAGGATAGGATAGAGGATAGGATATGATAGAGGATAGGATAGGATAGAGGATACGATAGGATAGGATAGAGAATAGGATAGGATAGAGGATAGGACAGGACAGAGGATAGGATAGGATAGAGGATAGGATAGGATAGAGGATACGATAGGAATGAGGATAGGATAGAGAATAGGATAGGATAGAGGATAGGGGATTGGATCGGATACAGGATAGGAGACGATAGAGGATAGGATAGTATAGAGGACAGGATAGGATAGAGGATTGGATAGGATAGAGGATTGGATACGATAGAGGGTACGATAGGATAGGATAGAGGATAGGATAGGATAGATGATAGGATAGGATAGAGGATAGGATAGGATAGAGGATAGAATAGGATAGAGGATAGGATAGGATAGAGGATAGGATACGATATGGGATACGATAGGATATGATAGAGGTTAGGATAGGATAGATGATAGGATAGGATAGAGGATAGGATAGGATAGAGGATATCATAGGGGATTGGATAGGATAGATGATAGGAGACGATAGAGGATAGGATAGGATAGAGGATAGGATAGGATAGAGGATAGGATATGATAGAGGATAGGATAGGATAGAGGATAGGATACGATAGAATATACGATAGGATAGGATAGAGGGTAGGATAGGATAGAGGATAGGATAGGATAGAGGATACGATAGGATAGAGGATACGATAGGATAGAGGATACGATAGGATAGGATAGAGAATAGGATAGGATAGAGGATAGGACAGGACAGAGGATAGGATAGGATAGAGGATAGGATAGGATAGAGGATACGATAGGAATGAGGATAGGATAGAGAATAGGATAGGATAGAGGATAGGGGATTGGATCGGATACAGGATAGGAGACGATAGAGGATAGGATAGTATAGAGGACAGGATAGGATAGAGGATTGGATAGGATAGAGGATTGGATACGATAGAGGGTACGATAGGATAGGATAGAGGATAGGATAGGATAGATGATAGGATAGGATAGAGGATAGGATAGGGTAGAGGATAGGATAGGATAGAGGATAGGATAAGATAGAGGATAGGATAGGATAGAGGATAGGATAGGGGATTGGATAGGATAGAGGATAGGATAGGATAGAGGATAGGATAGGATAGAGGATAGGATAGGATAGAGGATAGGATAGTATAGAGGATAGGATAGGATAGAGGATAGGATAGGATAGAGGATAGGATAGGATAGAGGATAGGATAGGATAGAGGATAGGATCGGATAGAGGATAGGATAGGATAGAGGATAAGATCGGATAGAAGATAGGATAGGATAGATGATAGGATAGGATAGAGGATAGGATAAGATAGAGGATAAGATAGGATAGAGGATAGGATAGGATAGAGGATAGGATATGATAGAGGATAGGATAGGATAGAAGATAGGATCGGATAGAGGATAGGATAGAGAATTGGATAGGATAGAGAATAGGATAGGATAGAGGATAGAATAGGATAGAGGATAGGATAAGATAGAGGATAGGATAGGATAGAGGATAGGATAGGATAGATGATATTATAGGAAAGAGGAAAGGATATGATAGAGGATACGATATTGTAGAGGATAGGATAGGATAGAGGATACAATAGGATAGAGGATAGGATATGATAGGGGATAGGATAGGATAGAGGATAGGATAGAGGATTGGATAGGATAGAGGATAGGATAGGATAGAGGATAGGATAGAGGATTGGATAGGATAGAGGATAGGATAGGATAGAGGATAGAATAGGATAGAGGATAGGATAGGATAGAGGATAGGATACGATATGGGATACGATAGGATATGATAGAGGTTAGGATAGGATAGATGATAGGATAGGATAGAGGATAGGATAGGATAGAGGATATCATAGGGGATTGGATAGGATAGATGATAGGAGACGATAGAGGATTGGATAGGATAGAGGATAGGATAGGATAGAGGATAGGATATGATAGAGGATAGGATAGGATAGAGGATAGAACGATAGAATATACCATAGGATAGGATAGAGGGTAGGATAGGATAGAGGATAGGACAGGACAGAGGATAGGATAGGATAGAGGATAGGATAGGATAGAGGATACGATAGGAATGAGGATAGGATAGAGAATAGGATAGGATAGAGGATAGGGGATTGGATCGGATACAGGATAGGAGACGATAGAGGATAAGATAGTATAGAGGATAGGATAGGATAGAGGATTGGATAGGATAGAGGATTGGATACGATAGAGGGTACGATAGGATAGGATAGAGGATAGGATAGGATAGAGGATAGGATATGATAGAGGATAGGATAGGATAGAGGATAGGATAGGATAGAGGATAGGATAGGATAGATGATAGGATAGGATAGAGGATAGGATAAGATAGAGGATAGGATAGGATAGATGATATTATAGGAAAGAGGAAAGGATATGATAGAGGATACGATATTGTAGAGGATAGGATAGGATAGAGGATACAATAGGATAGAGGATAGGATATGATAGAGGATAGGATAGGATAGAGGATAGGATAGAGGATAGGATAGGATAGACGATAGGATAGGATAAAGGATAGGATAGGATAGATGATAGGATAGGATAGAGGATAGGATAAGATAGAGGATAGGATAGGATAGATGATATTATAGGAAAGAGGAAAGGATATGATAGAGGATACGATATTGTAGAGGATAGGATAGGATAGAGGATACAATAGGATAGAGGATAGGATATGATAGGGGATAGGATAGGATAGAGGATAGGATAGAGGATTGGATAGGATAGAGGATAGGATAGGATAGAGGATAGGATAGAGGATTGGATAGGATAGAGGATTGGATAGGATAGAGGATAGGATAAGATAGAGGATAGGATAGGATAGAGGATAGGATAGGATAGAGGATAGGATATGATAGAGGATAGGATAGGATAGACGATAGGATAGGATAGAGGATAGGATAGGATAGATGATAGGATAGGATAGAGGATAGGATAAGATAGAGGATAGGATAGGATAGATGATATTATAGGAAAGAGGAAAGGATATGATAGAGGATACGATATTGTAGAGGATAGGATAGGATAGAGGATACAATAGGATAGAGGATAGGATATGATAGGGGATAGGATAGGATAGAGGATAGGATAGAGGATTGGATAGGATAGAGGATAGGATAGGATAGAGGATAGGATAGAGGATTGGATAGGATAGAGGATAGGATAGGATAGAGGATAGAATAGGATAGAGGATAGGATAGGATAGAGGATAGGATACGATATGGGATACGATAGGATATGATAGAGGTTAGGATAGGATAGATGATAGGATAGGATAGAGGATAGGATAGGATAGAGGATATCATAGGGGATTGGATAGGATAGATGATAGGAGACGATAGAGGATAGGATAGGATAGAGGATAGGATAGGATAGAGGATAGGATATGATAGAGGATAGGATAGGATAGAGGATAGGATACGATAGAATATACGATAGGATAGGATAGACGGTAGGATAGGATAGAGGATAGGATAGGATAGAGGATACGATAGGATAGAGGATACGATAGGATAGGATAGAGAATAGGATAGGATAGAGGATAGGACAGGACAGAGGATAGGATAGGATAGAGGATAGGATATGATAGAGGATAGGATAGGATAGAGGATAGGATAGAGGATTGGATAGGATAGAGGATAGGATAGGATAGAGGATAGGATAGAGGATTGGATAGGATAGAGGATAGGATAGGATAGAGGATAGAATAGGATAGAGGATAGGATAGGATAGAGGATAGGATACGATAGGGGATACGATAGGATATGATAGAGGATAGGATAGGATAGAGGATATCATAGGGGATTGGATAGGATAGATGATAGGAGACGATAGAGGATAGGATAGGATAGAGGATGGGATAGGATAGAGGATTGGATAGGATAGAGGATTGGATACGATAGAGGGTACGATAGGATAGGATAGAGGATAGGATAGAGGATAGGATAGAGGATTGGATAGGATAGAGGATACGATAGGATAGGATAGAGAATAGGATAGGATAGAGGATAGGACAGGACAGAGGATAGGATAGGATAGAGGATAGGATAGGATAGAGGATACGATAGGAATGAGGATAGGATAGAGAATAGGATAGGATAGAGGATAGGGGATTGGATCGGATACAGGATAGGAGACGATAGAGGATAGGATAGTATAGAGGACAGGATAGGATAGAGGATTGGATAGGATAGAGGATTGGATACGATAGAGGGTACGATAGGATAGGATAGAGGATAGGATAGGATAGAGGATAGGATGGGATAGAGGATAGGATAGGATAGAGGATAGGATAGGATAGAGGATAGGATATGATAGAGGATAGGATAGGATAGAGGATAGGATAGGATAGAGGATAGGATAGAATAGATGATAGGATAGGATAGAGGATAGGATAAGATAGAGGATAGGATAGGATAGATGATATTATAGGAAAGAGGAAAGGATATGATAGAGGATACGATATTGTAGAGGATAGGATATGATAGAGGAAACAATAGGATAGAGGATAGGATATGATAGAGGATAGGATAGGATAGAGGATAGGATAGAGGATTGGATAGGATAGAGGATTGGATAGGATAGAGGATAGGATAAGATAGAGGATAGGATAGGATAGAGGATAGGATAGGATAGAGGATAGGATAGGATAGAGGATAGGATAGGATAGAGGATAGGATTGGACAGAGGATATCATAGGGGATTGGATAGCATAGATGATAGGAGACGATAGAGGATAGGATAGGATAGATGATATTATAGGAAAGAGGAAAGGATATGATACAGGATACGATATTATAGAGGATAGGATAGGACAGAGGATTGGATAGGATAGAGGATAGGATAGGATAGAGGATAGGATAGGATAGAGGATAGGATAGGGTAGAGGATAGGATTGGATAGAGGATATCATAGGGGATTGGATAGGATAGATGATAGGAGACGATAGAGGATACGATTTGATAGAGGATAGGATAGGATAGAGGATACAATAGGATAGAGGATAGGATATGATAGAGGATAGGATAGGATAGAGGATAGGATAGAGGATTGGATAGGATAGAGGATAGGATAGGATAGAGGATAGGATAGGATAAAGGATAGGATAGGATAGATGATAGGATAGGATAGAGGATAGGATAAGATAGAGGATAGGATAGGATAGATGATATTATAGGAAAGAGGAAAGGATATGATAGAGGATACGATATTGTAGAGGATAGGATAGGATAGAGGATACAATAGGATAGAGGATAGGATATGATAGGGGATAGGATAGGATAGAGGATAGGATAGAGGATTGGATAGGATAGAGGATAGGATAGGATAGAGGATAGGATAAGATAGAGGATAGGATAGGATAGAGGATAGGATAGGATAGAGGATAGGATATGATAGAGGATAGGATAGGATAGACGATAGGATAGGATAAAGGATAGGATAGGATAGATGATAGGATAGGATAGAGGATAGGATAAGATAGAGGATAGGATAGGATAGATGATATTATAGGAAAGAGGAAAGGATATGATAGAGGATACGATATTGTAGAGGATAGGATAGGATAGAGGATACAATAGGATAGAGGATAGGATATGATAGGGGATAGGATAGGATAGAGGATAGGATAGAGGATTGGATAGGATAGAGGATAGGATAGGATAGAGGATAGGATAGAGGATTGGATAGGATAGAGGATTGGATAGGATAGAGGATAGGATAAGATAGAGGATAGGATAGGATAGAGGATAGGATAGGATAGAGGATAGGATATGATAGAGGATAGGATAGGATAGACGATAGGATAGGATAGAGGATAGGATAGGATAGATGATAGGATAGGATAGAGGATAGGATAAGATAGAGGATAGGATAGGATAGATGATATTATAGGAAAGAGGAAAGGATATGATAGAGGATACGATATTGTAGAGGATAGGATAGGATAGAGGATACAATAGGATAGAGGATAGGATATGATAGGGGATAGGATAGGATAGAGGATAGGATAGAGGATTGGATAGGATAGAGGATAGGATAGGATAGAGGATAGGATAGAGGATTGGATAGGATAGAGGATAGGATAGGATAGAGGATAGAATAGGATAGAGGATAGGATAGGATAGAGGATAGGATACGATATGGGATACGATAGGATATGATAGAGGTTAGGATAGGATAGATGATAGGATAGGATAGAGGATAGGATAGGATAGAGGATATCATAGGGGATTGGATAGGATAGATGATAGGAGACGATAGAGGATAGGATAGGATAGAGGATAGGATAGGATAGAGGATAGGATATGATAGAGGATAGGATAGGATAGAGGATAGGATACGATAGAATATACGATAGGATAGGATAGAGGGTAGGATAGGATAGAGGATAGGATAGGATAGAGGATACGATAGGATAGAGGATACGATAGGATAGGATAGAGAATAGGATAGGATAGAGGATAGGACAGGACAGAGGATAGGATAGGATAGAGGATAGGATAGGATAGAGGATACGATAGGAATGAGGATAGGATAGAGAATAGGATAGGATAGAGGATAGGGGATTGGATCGGATACAGGATAGGAGACGATAGAGGATAGGATAGTATAGAGGACAGGATAGGATAGAGGATTGGATAGGATAGAGGATTGGATACGATAGAGGGTACGATAGGATAGGATAGAGGATAGGATAGGATAGAGGATAGGATAGGATAGAGGATAGGATAGGATAGAGGATAGGATAGGATAGAGGATAGGATATGATAGAGGATAGGATAGGATAGAGGATAGGATAGGATAGAGGATAGGATAGAATAGATGATAGGATAGGATAGAGGATAGGATAAGATAGAGGATAGGATAGGATAGATGATATTATAGGAAAGAGGAAAGGATATGATAGAGGATACGATATTGTAGAGGATAGGATATGATAGAGGAAACAATAGGATAGAGGATAGGATATGATAGAGGATAGGATAGGATAGAGGATAGGATAGAGGATTGGATAGGATAGAGGATTGGATAGGATAGAGGATAGGATAAGATAGAGGATAGGATAGGATAGAGGATAGGATAGGATAGAGGATAGGATAGGATAGAGGATAGGATTGGACAGAGGATATCATAGGGGATTGGATAGGATAGATGATAGGAGACGATAGAGGATAGGATAGGATAGATGATATTATAGGAAAGAGGAAAGGATATGATACAGGATACGATATTATAGAGGATAGGATAGGACAGAGGATTGGATAGGATAGAGGATAGGATAGGATAGAGGATAGGATAGGATAGAGGATAGGATAGGGTAGAGGATAGGATTGGATAGAGGATATCATAGGGGATTGGATAGGATAGATGATAGGAGACGATAGAGGATAGGATTTGATAGAGGATAGGATAGGATAGAGGATACAATAGGATAGAGGATAGGATATGATAGAGGATAGGATAGGATAGAGGATAGGATAGAGGATTGGATAGGATAGAGGATAGGATAGGATAGAGGATAGGATAGAGGATTGGATAGGATAGAGGATAGGATAGGATAGAGGATAGAATAGGATAGAGGATAGGATAGGATAGAGGATAGGATACGATAGGGGATACGATAGGATATGATAGAGGATAGGATAGGATAGAGGATATCATAGGGGATTGGATAGGATAGATGATAGGAGACGATAGAGGATAGGATAGGATAGAGGATGGGATAGGATAGAGGATTGGATAGGATAGAGGATTGGATACGATAGAGGGTACGATAGGATAGGATAGAGGATAGGATAGAGGATAGGATAGAGGATTGGATAGGATAGAGGATAGGATAGGATAGAGGATAGGATAGAGGATTGGATAGGATAGAGGATAGGATAGGATAGAGGATAGGTTAGGATAGAGGATAGGATAGGATAGAGGATAGGATAGGATAGATGATAGGATAGGATAGAGGATAGGATAAGATAGAGGATAGGATAGGATAGATGATATTATAGGAAAGAGGAAAGGATATGATAGAGGATACGATATTGTAGAGGATAGGATAGGATAGAGGATACAATAGGATAGAGGATAGGATATGATAGAGGATAGGATAGGATAGAGGATAGGATAGGATAGAGGATAGGATAGGATAGATGATAGGATAGGATAGAGGATAGGATAAGATAGAGGATAGGTTAGGATAGATGATATTATAGGAAAGAGGAAAGGATATGATAGAGGATACGATATTGTAGAGGATAGGATAGGATAGAGGATACAATAGGATAGAGGATAGGATATGATAGAGGATAGGATAGGATAGAGGATAGGATAGAGGATTGGATAGGATAGAGGATAGGATAGAGGATTGGATAGGATAGAGGATAGGATAGGATAGAGGATAGGATATGATAGAGGATAGGATAGGATAGAGGATAGGATAGAGGATTGGATAGGATAGAGGATAGGATAGAGGATTGGATAGGATAGAGGATAGGATAGGATAGAGGATAGGATACGATAGAATATACGATAGGATAGGATAGAGGATAGGATAGGATAGAGGATAGGATAGGATAGAGGATAGGAGACGATAGAGGATAGGATAGGATAGATGATATTATAGGAAAGAGGAAAGGATATGATAGAGGGTACGATATTATAGAAGATAGGATAGGACAGGGGATTGGATAGGATAGAGGATAGGATAGGATAGAGGATAGGATAGGATAGAGGATAGGATAGGATAGAGGATAGGATTGGATAGAGGATATCATAGGGGATTGGATAGGATAGATGATAGGAGACGATAGAGGATAGGATAGGATAGAGGATAGGATAGGATAGAGGATACAATAGGATAGAGGATAGGATATGATAGAGGATAGGATAGGATAGAGGATAGGTTAGAGGATTGGATAGGATAGAGGATAGGATAGGATAGAGGATAGGATAGAGGATTGGATAGGATAGAGGATAGGATAGGATAGAGGATGGAATACGATAGAGGATAGGATAGGATAGAGGATAGGATACGATAGGGGATACGATAGGATATGATAGAGGATAGGATAGGATAGAGGATAGGATAGGATAGAGGATATCATAGGGGATTGGATAGGATAGATGATAGGAGACGATAGAGGATAGGATAGGATAGAGGATAGGATAGGATAGAGGATAGGATATGATAGAGGATAGGATAGGATAGAGGATAGGATACGATAGAGGATACGATAGGATAGGAAAGAGGGTAGGATAGGATAGAGGATAGGATAGGATACAGGATACGATAGGATAGAGGATACGATAGGATAGAGGATAGGATCGGATAGAGGATATGATAGGGGATTGGATAGGATAGAGGATAGGATAGGATAGAGGATAGGATAGGATAGAGGATAGGAAAGGATAGAGGATAGGATAGGATAGAGGATAGGATAGGATAGAGGATAGGATAGGATAGATGATAGGATAGGATAGAGAATAGGATAGGATAGAGGATAGGATAGGATAGAGGATAGGATAGGATAGAGGATATCATAGGGGATTGGATAGGATAGATGATAGGAGACGATAGAGGATAGGATAGGATAGAGGATAGGATAGGATAGAGGATAGGATATGATAGAGGATAGGATAGGATACGATAGAGGATACGATAGGATAGGATAGAGGGTAGGATAGGATAGAGGATAGGATAGGATAGAGGATACGATAGGATAGAGGATACGATAGGATAGGATAGAGAATAGGATAGGATAGAGGATAGGACAGGA
The DNA here is from genome assembly GCF_050948215.1 of Halictus rubicundus. Taxonomy (NCBI): domain Eukaryota; kingdom Metazoa; phylum Arthropoda; class Insecta; order Hymenoptera; family Halictidae; genus Halictus; species Halictus rubicundus. The sequence continues at coordinate 190,316 of NW_027488907.1, forward strand.
CAGAGGATAGGATAGGATAGGATAGAGGATAGAATAGGATAGAGGATAGGATAGGATAGAGGATAGGATACGATAGGGGATACGATAGGATATGATAGAGGATAGGATAGGATAGAGGATATCATAGGGGATTGGATAGGATAGATGATAGGAGACGATAGAGGATAGGATAGGATAGAGGATGGGATAGGATAGAGGATTGGATAGGATAGAGGATTGGATACGATAGAGGGTACGATAGGATAGGATAGAGGATAGGATAGAGGATAGGATAGAGGATTGGATAGGATAGAGGATAGGATAGGATAGAGGATAGGATAGAGGATTGGATAGGATAGAGGATAGGATAGGATAGAGGATAGGTTAGGATAGAGGATAGGATAGGATAGAGGATAGGATAGGATAGATGATAGGATAGGATAGAGGATAGGATAAGATAGAGGATAGGATAGGATAGATGATATTATAGGAAAGAGGAAAGGATATGATAGAGGATACGATATTGTAGAGGATAGGATAGGATAGAGGATACAATAGGATAGAGGATAGGATATGATAGAGGATAGGATAGGATAGAGGATAGGATAGGATAGAGGATAGGATAGGATAGATGATAGGATAGGATAGAGGATAGGATAAGATAGAGGATAGGTTAGGATAGATGATATTATAGGAAAGAGGAAAGGATATGATAGAGGATACGATATTGTAGAGGATAGGATAGGATAGAGGATACAATAGGATAGAGGATAGGATATGATAGAGGATAGGATAGGATAGAGGATAGGATAGAGGATTGGATAGGATAGAGGATAGGATAGAGGATTGGATAGGATAGAGGATAGGATAGGATAGAGGATAGGATATGATAGAGGATAGGATAGGATAGAGGATAGGATAGAGGATTGGATAGGATAGAGGATAGGATAGAGGATTGGATAGGATAGAGGATAGGATAGGATAGAGGATAGGATACGATAGAATATACGATAGGATAGGATAGAGGATAGGATAGGATAGAGGATAGGATAGGATAGAGGATAGGAGACGATAGAGGATAGGATAGGATAGATGATATTATAGGAAAGAGGAAAGGATATGATAGAGGGTACGATATTATAGAAGATAGGATAGGACAGGGGATTGGATAGGATAGAGGATAGGATAGGATAGAGGATAGGATAGGATAGAGGATAGGATAGGATAGAGGATAGGATTGGATAGAGGATATCATAGGGGATTGGATAGGATAGATGATAGGAGACGATAGAGGATAGGATAGGATAGAGGATAGGATAGGATAGAGGATACAATAGGATAGAGGATAGGATATGATAGAGGATAGGATAGGATAGAGGATAGGTTAGAGGATTGGATAGGATAGAGGATAGGATAGGATAGAGGATAGGATAGAGGATTGGATAGGATAGAGGATAGGATAGGATAGAGGATGGAATACGATAGAGGATAGGATAGGATAGAGGATAGGATACGATAGGGGATACGATAGGATATGATAGAGGATAGGATAGGATAGAGGATAGGATAGGATAGAGGATATCATAGGGGATTGGATAGGATAGATGATAGGAGACGATAGAGGATAGGATAGGATAGAGGATAGGATAGGATAGAGGATAGGATATGATAGAGGATAGGATAGGATAGAGGATAGGATACGATAGAGGATACGATAGGATAGGAAATAGGGTAGGATAGGATAGAGGATAGGATAGGATACAGGATACGATAGGATAGAGGATACGATAGGATAGAGGATAGGATCGGATAGAGGATATGATAGGGGATTGGATAGGATAGAGGATAGGATAGGATAGAGGATAGGATAGGATAGAGGATAGGAAAGGATAGAGGATAGGATAGGATAGAGGATAGGATAGGATAGAGGATAGGATAGGATAGATGATAGGATAGGATAGAGAATAGGATAGGATAGAGGATAGGATAGGATAGAGGATAGGATAGGATAGAGGATATCATAGGGGATTGGATAGGATAGATGATAGGAGACGATAGAGGATAGGATAGGATAGAGGATAGGATAGGATAGAGGATAGGATATGATAGAGGATAGGATAGGATACGATAGAGGATACGATAGGATAGGATAGAGGGTAGGATAGGATAGAGGATAGGATAGGATAGAGGATACGATAGGATAGAGGATACGATAGGATAGGATAGAGAATAGGATAGGATAGAGGATAGGACAGGACAGAGGATAGGATAGGATAGGATAGAGGATAGGATAGGATAGAGGATACGATAGGAATGAGGATAGGATAGAGAATAGGATAGGATAGAGGATAGGGAATTGGATCGGATACAGGATAGGAGACTATAGAGGCTAGGATAGTATAGAGGATAGGATAGGATAGAAGATAGGATAGGATAGAGGATTGGATACGATAGAGGGTACGATAGGATAGGATAGAGGATAGGATAGGATAGAGGATAGGATAGGATAGAGGATAGGATAGGATAGAGGATAGGATAGGATAGAGGATAGGATATGATAGAGTATAGGATAGGATAGAGGATAGGATAGGATACATGATAGGATAGGATAGAGGATAGGATAAGATAGAGGATAGGATAGGATAGATGATATTATAGGAAAGAGGAAAGGATATGATAGAGGATACGATATTGTAGAGGATAGGATAGGATAGAGGATACAATAGGATAGAGGATAGGATATGATAGAGGATAGGATAGGATAGAGGATAGGATAGAGGATTGGATAGGATAGAGGATTGGATAGGATAGAGGATAGGATAAGATAGAGGATAGGATAGGATAGAGGATAGGATAGGATAGAGGATAGGATAGGATAGAGGATAGGATAGCATAGAGGATAGGATTGCATAGAGGATATCATAGGGGATTGGATAGGATAGATGATAGGAGACGATAGAGGATAGGATAGGATAGATGATATTATAGGAAAGAGGAAAGGATATGATAGAGGATACGATATTATAGAGCATAGGATAGGATAGATGATATTATAGGAAAGAGGAAAGGATATGATAGAGGATACGATATTATAGAGCATAGGATAGGACAGAGGATTGGATAGGATAGAGGATAGGATATGATAGAGGATAGGATAGGATAGAAGATAGGATCGGATAGAGGATAGGATAGAGGATTGGATAGGATAGAGGATAGGATAAGATAGAGGATAGGATAGGATAGAGGATAGGATAGGATAGAGGATAGGGTAGGATAGAGGATAGGATTGGATAGAGGATATCATAGGGGATTGGATAGGATAGATGATAGGAGACGATAGAGGATAGGATAGGATAGAGGATAGGATAGGATAGAGGATAGGATAGGATAGAAGATAGGATAAGATAGAGGATAGGATAGGAGAGAGGATAGGATAGGATAGAGGATAGGATAGGATAGAGGATAGGATTGGACAGAGGATATCATAGGGGATTGGATAGGATAGATGATAGGAGACGATAGACGATAGGATAGGATAGATGATATTATAGGAAAGAGGAAAGGATATGATAGAGGATACGATATTATAGAGGATAGGATAGGACAGAGGATTGGATAGGATAGAGGGTAGGATAGGATAGAGGATAGGATAGGATAGAGGATAGGATAGGATAGAGGATAGGATAGGGTAGAGGATAGGATTGGATAGAGGATATCATAGGGGATTGGATAGGATAGATGATAGGAGACGATAGAGGATAGGATATGATAGAGGATAGGATAGGATAGAGGATAGGATAGAGGATTGGATAGGATAGAGGATAGGATAGGATAGAGGATAGGATAGAGGATTGGATAGGATAGAGGATAGGATAGGATAGAGGATAGAATAGGATAGAGGATAGGATAGGATAGAGGATAGGATACGATAGGGGATACGATAGGATATGATAGAGGATAGGATAGGGTAGAGGATATCATAGGGGATTGGATAGGATAGATGATAGGAGACGATAGAGGATAGGATAGGATAGAGGATGGGATAGGATAGAGGATTGGATAGGATAGAGGATTGGATACGATAGAGGGTACGATAGGATAGGATAGAGGATAGGATAGAGGATAGGATAGAGGATTGGATAGGATAGAGGATAGGATAGGATAGAGGATAGGATAGAGGATTGGATAGGATAGAGGATAGGATAGGATAGAGGATAGGTTAGGATAGAGGATAGGATAGGATAGAGGATAGGGTAGGATAGATGATAGGATAGGATAGAGGATAGGATAAGATAGAGGATAGGATAGGATAGATGATATTATAGGAAAGAGGAAAGGATATGATAGAGGATACGATATTGTAGAGGATAGGATAGGATAGAGGATACAATAGGATAGAGGATAGGATATGATAGAGGATAGGATAGGATAGAGGATAGGATAGGATAGAGGATAGGATAGGATAGATGATAGGATAGGATAGAGGATAGGATAAGATAGAGGATAGGTTAGGATAGATGATATTATAGGAAAGAGGAAAGGATATGATAGAGGATACGATATTGTAGAGGATAGGATAGGATAGAGGATACAATAGGATAGAGGATAGGATATGATAGAGGATAGGATAGGATAGAGGATAGGATAGAGGATTGGATAGGATAGAGGATAGGATAGAGGATTGGATAGGATAGAGGATAGGATAGGATAGAGGATAGGATACGATAGAATATACGATAGGATAGGATAGAGGGTAGGATAGGATAGAGGATAGGATAGGATAGAGGATACGATAGGATAGAGGATACGATAGGATAGGATAGAGAATAGGATAGGATAGAGGATAGGACAGGACAGAGGATAGGATAGGATAGATGATAGGATAGGATAGAGGATACGATAAGAATGAGGATAGGATAGAGAATAGGATAGGATAGAGGATAGGGGATTGGATCGGATACAGGATAGGAGACTATAGAGGCTAGGATAGTATAGAGGATAGGATAGGATAGATGATATTATAGGAAAGAGGAAAGGATATGATAGAGGATACGATATTGTAGAGGATAGGATAGGATAGAGGATACAATAGGATAGAGGATAGGATATGATAGAGGATAGGATAGGATAGGGGATAGCATAGAGGATTGGATAGGATAGAGGATTGGATAGGATAGAGGATAGGATAAGATAGAGGATAGGATAGGATAGAGGATAGGATAGGATAGAGGATAGGATATGATAGAGGATAGGATAGGATAGAGGATAGGATAGGATAGAGGATAGAATAGGGTAGAGGATACGATAGGATAGAGGATAGGATCGGATAGAGGATATGATAGGGGATTGGATAGGATAGAGGATAGGATAGGATAGAGGATAGGATAGGATAGAGGATAGGAAAGGATAGAGGATAGGATAGGATAGAGGATAGGATAGGATAGAGGATAGGATAGGATAGATGATAGGATAGGATAGAGAATAGGATAGGATAGAGGATAGGATAGGATAGAGGATAGGATAGGATAGAGGATATCATAGGGGATTGGATAGGATAGATGATAGGAGACGATAGAGGATAGGATAGGATAGAGGATAGGATAGGATAGAGGATAGGATATGATAGAGGATAGGATAGGATACGATAGAGGATACGATAGGATAGGATAGAGGGTAGGATAGGATAGAGGATAGGATAGGATAGAGGATACGATAGGATAGAGGATACGATAGGATAGGATAGAGAATAGGATAGGATAGAGGTTAGGACAGGACAGAGGATAGGATAGGATAGGATAGAGGATAGGATAGGATAGAGGATACGATAGGAATGAGGATAGGATAGAGAATAGGATAGGATAGAGGATAGGGAATTGGATCGGATACAGGATAGGAGACTATAGAGGCTAGGATAGTATAGAGGATAGGATAGGAAAGAAGATAGGATAGGATAGAGGATTGGATACGATACAGGGTACGATAGGATAGGATAGAGGATAGGATAGGATAGAGGATAGGATAGGATAGAGGATAGGATAGGATAGAGGATAGGATAGGATAGAGGATAGGATATGATAGAGTATAGGATAGGATAGAGGATAGGATAGGATACATGATAGGATAGGATAGAGGATAGGATAAGATAGAGGATAGGATAGGATAGATGATATTATAGGAAAGAGGAAAGGATATGATAGAGGATACGATATTGTAGAGGATAGGATAGGATAGAGGATACAATAGGATAGAGGATAGGATATGATAGAGGATAGGATAGGATAGAGGATAGGATAGAGGATTGGATAGGATAGAGGATTGGATAGGATAGAGGATAGGATAAGATAGAGGATAGGATAGGATAGAGGATAGGATAGGATAGAGGATAGGATAGGATAGAGGATAGGATAGCATAGAGGATAGGATTGGATAGAGGATATCATAGGGGATTGGATAGGATAGATGATAGGAGACGATAGAGGATAGGATCGGATAGAGGATATGATAGGGGATTGGATAGGATAGAGGATAGGATAGGATAGAGGATAGGATTGGATAGAGGATAGGATTGGATAGAGGATATCATAGGGGATTGGATAGGATAGATGATAGGAGACGATAGAGGATTGGATAGGATAGAGGATAGGATAGGATAGAGGATAGGATAAGATAGAGGATAGGATAGGATAGAGGATAGGATAGGATAGAGGATAGGATAGGATAGAGGATAGGATAGGATAGAGGATAGGATTGGATAGAGGATAGGATAGGATAGAGGATAGGATAGGATAGAGGATAGGATTGGATAGAGGATATCATAGGGGATTGGATAGGATAGATGATAGGAGACGATAGAGGATAGGATAGGATAGAGGATAGGATAGGATAGAGGATAGGATAGGATAGAAGATAGGATAGGATAGATGATAGGATAGGATAGAGGATAGGATAAGATAGAGGATAAGAGAGGATAGAGGATAGGATAGGATAGAGGATAGGATATGATAGAGGATAGGATAGGATAGAAGATAGGATCGGATAGAGGATAGGATAGAGGATTGGATAGGATAGAGGATAGGATAAGATAGAGGATAGGATAGGATAGAGGATAGGATAGGATAGAGGATAGGATAGGATAGAGGATAGGATTGGATAGCGGATGTCATAGGGGATTGGATAGGATAGATGATAGGAGACGATAGAGGATAGGATAGGATAGAGGATAGGATAGGATAGATGATATTATCGGAAAGAGGAAATTATATGATAGAGGATACGATATTATAGAGGATAGGATAGGAGAGAGGATTGGATAGGATAGAGGATAGGATAAGATAGAGGATAGGATAGGATAGAGGATAGGATAGGATAGAGGATAGGATAGGATAGAGGATAGGATAGGATAGAGGATAGGATAGGATAGAGGACAGGATAGGATAGGATAGAGGATAGGATTGAAAAGAGGATATCATAGGGGATTGGATAGGATAGATGATAGGAGACGATAGAGGATAGGATAGGATAGATGATATTATAGGAAAGAGGAAAGGATATGATAGAGGATAGGATAGGACAGAGGATTGGATAGGATAGAGGATAGAATAGAGAATATGATACGGGAGACGATAGGGGATTGGATCGGATACAGGATAGGAGGCGGTACAGGATAGGATACAATAGGATAGAGAATAGGATAGGATAGAGGATAGGTTAGGATAGAGGATAGGATAGTATAGAGGATAGAATAGGGTAGAGGATAGGATAAGATAGAGGATAGGATCGGATAGAGGATATGTTAGGGGATTGGATAGGATGGAGGATAGGATAGGATAGAGGATAGGATAGGATAGAGGATAGGAAAGGATAGAGGATAGGATAAGATAGAGGATACGATAGGATAGGATAGAGAATAGGATAGGATAGAGGATAGGACAGGACAGAGGATAGGATAGGATAGAGGATAGGATAGGATAGAGGATACGATAGGAATGAGGATAGGATAGAGAATAGGATAGGATAGAGGACAGGGGATTGGATCGTATACAGGATAGGAGACGATAGAGGATAGGATAGTATAGAGGATAGGATAGGATAGAGGATATGATAGGATAGAGGATAGGATGGGATAGAGGATAGTATAGGATAGAGTATAGGATACGATAGAGGATAGGATAAGATAGAGGATAGGATAGGATAGAGGATAGGATAGGATAGAGGATAGGATAGGATAGAGGATAGGATAGGATAGAGGATAGGATAGGATAAAGGATAGGATAGGATAGAGGATAGGATAGGATAGAGGATAGGATAGGATAGAGGATAGAATAGGGTAGAGGATAGGATAGGATAGAGGATAGGATCGGATAGAGGATATGATAGGGGATTGGATAGGATGGAGGATAGGATAGGATAGAGGATAGGATAGGATAGAGGATAGGAAAGGATAGAGGATAGGATAAGATAGAGGATACGATAGCATAGGATAGAGAATAGGATAGGATAGAGGATAGGACAGGACAGAGGATAGGATAGGATAGAGGATAGGATAGGATAGAGGATACGATAGGAATGAGGATAGGATAGAGAATAGGATAGGATAGAGGATAGGGGATTGGATCGTATACAGGATAGGAGACGATAGAGGATAGGATAGTATAGAGGACAGGATAGGATAGAGGATATGATAGGATAGAGGATAGGATGGGATAGAGGATAGTATAGGATAGAGGATAGGATAGGATAGAGGATAGGATAGGATAGAGGATAGGATAGGATAGAGGATAGGATAGGATAGAGGATAGGATAGGATAGAGGATAGGATAGGATAGAGGATAGGATAGGATAAAGGATAGGATAGGATAGAGTATAGGATAGGATAGAGGATAGGATAGGGTAGAGGATAGGATACGATGGAGGATACGATAGGATAGGATAGAGAATAGGATAGGATAGAGGATAGGACAGGACAAAGGATAGGATAGGATAGAGGATAGGATAGGATAGAGGATACGATAGGAATGAGGATAGGATAGAGAATAGGATAGGATAGAGGATAGGGGATTGGATCGGATACAGGATGGGAGACGATAGAGGATAGGATAGTATAGAGGATAGGATAGGATAGAGGATATGATAGGATAGAGGATAGGATGGGATAGAGGATAGTATAGGATAGAGGATAGGATAGGATAGAGGATAGGATAGGATAGAGGATAGGATAGGATAGAGGATAGGATAGGATAGAGGATAGGATAGGATAGAGGATAGGATAGGATAGAGGATAGGATATGATAGAGGATAGGATAGGATAGAAGATAGGATAGTATAGATGATAGGATAGGATAGAGGATAGGATAAGATAGAGGATAAGATAGGATAGAGGATAGGATAGGATAGAGGATAGGATATGATAGAGGATAGGATAGGATAGAGGATAGGATAGGATAGAGTATAGGATAGGATAGAGGATAGGATAGGATAGAGGATAGGATAGGATAGAGGATAGGATAGGATAGAGGATAGGATAGGATAGAGGATAGGATAGGACAGAAGATAGGATAGGATAGAGGATTGGATAGGATAGAGGATAGGATAAGATAGAGGATAGGATAGGATAGAGGATAGGATAGGATAGAGGATAGGATAGGATAGAGGATAGGATAGGATAGAGGATAGGATTGGATAGAGGATATCATAGGGGATTGGATAGGATAGATGATAGGAGACCTTAGGGGATAGGATAGGATAGAGGATAGGATAGGATAGATGATATTATAGGAAAGAGGAAAGGATATGATAGAGGATACGATATTATAGAGGATAGGATAGGACAGAGGATTGGATAGGATAGAGGATAGGATAGAGAATATGATACGGTAGACGATAGGGGATTGGATCGGATACAGTATAGGAGGCGGTACAGGATAGGATATAATAGGATAGAGAATAGGATAGGATAGAGGATAGGTTAGGATAGAGGATAGGATAGGATAGAGGATAGAATAGGGTAGAGGATAGGATAGGATAGAGGATAGGATCGTATAGAGGATATGATAGGGGATTGGATAGGGTAGAGGATAGGATAGGATAGAGGATAGGATAGGATAGAGGATAAGAAAGGATAGAGGATAGGATAGGATAGAGGATAGGATAGGATAGAGGATAGGAAAGGATAGAGGATCGGATAGGATAGGATAGGATAGAGGATAGGATAGGATAGAGGATAGGATAGGATAGAGGATAAGATAGGATAGAAGATAGGATAGGATAGATGATAGGATAGGATAGAGGATAGGATAGGATAGAGGATAGGATAGGATAGAGGATAGGATAGGATAGAGGATAGGATAGGATAGAGGATAGAATAGGATACAGGATAGGATAGGATAGAGGATAGGATAGGATAGAGGATAGGATAGGATAGAGGATAGAATAGGATAGAGGATAGGATAGGATAGAGGATAGGATAGGGTAGAGGATAGGATAGGATAGAGGATAGGATAGGATAGAGGATAGGATAGGATATAGGATAGGATAGGATAGAGGAGAGGATAGGATAGAGGATAGGATAGGATAGAGGATAGGATAGGATAGAGGATTGGATAGGATAGAGGATAGGATAAGATAGAGGATAGGATAGGATAGAGGATAGGGTAGGATAGAGGATAGGATAGGATAGAGGATAGGATAGGATAGAGGATAGGATAGGATAGAGGATAGGATAGGATAGAGGATAGGATAGGATAGAGGATAGGATAGGATAGAGGATAGGATAGGATAGAAGATAGGATAGTATAGATGATAGGATAGGATAGAGGATAGGATAGGATAGAGGATAGGATAGGATAGAGGATAGGATAGGATAGAAGATAGGATAGGATAGAGGATTGGATAGGATAGAGGATAGGATAAGATAGAGGATAGGATAGGATAGAGGATAGGATAGGATAGAGGATAGGATAGGATAGAGGATAGGATAGGATAGAGGATAGGATTGGATAGAGGATATCATAGGGGATTGGATAGGATAGATGATAGGAGACCTTAGGGGATAGGATAGGATAGAGGATAGGATAGGATAGATGATATTATAGGAAAGAGGAAAGGATATGATAGAGGATACGATATTATAGAGGATAGGATAGGACAGAGGATTGGATAGGATAGAGGATAGGTTAGGATAGAGGATAGGATAGGATAGAGGATAGAATAGGGTAGAGGATAGGATAGGATAGAGGATAGGATCGTATAGAGGATATGATAGGGGATTGGATAGGATAGAGGATAGGATAGGATAGAGGATAGGATAGGATAGAGGATAAGAAAGGATAGAGGATAGGATAGGATAGAGGATAGGATAGGATAGAGGATAGGATAGGATAGAGGATAGGATAGGATAGAGGATAGGATAGGATAGGATAGGATAGAGGATAGGATAGGATAGAGGATAGGATAGGATAGAGGATAAGATAGGATAGAAGATAGGATAGGATAGATGATAGGATAGGATAGAGGATAGGATAGGATAGAGGATAGGATAGGATAGAGGATAGGATAGGATAGAGGATAGGATAGGATACAGGATAGGATAGGATAGAGGATAGGATAGGATAGAGGATAGGATAGGATAGAGGATAGAATAGGATAGAGGATAGGATAGGATAGAGGATAGGATAGGGTAGAGGATAGGATAGGATAGAGGATAGGATAGCAGGGAGGATAGGATAGGATATAGGATAGGATAGGATAGAGGAGAGGATAGGATAGAGGATAGGATAGGATAGAGGATAGGATAGGATAGAGGATAGGATATGATAGAGGATAGGATAGCGTAGAGGATAGGATAGTATAGAGGATAGTATAGGATAGAGGATAGGATAGGATAGAGGATAGGATAGGATAGAGGATAGGATAGGATAGAGGATAGGATAGGATAGAAGATAGGATAGTATAGATGATAGGATAGGATAGAGGATAGGATAAGATAGAGGATATGATAGGGGATTGGATAGGATAGAGGATAGGATAGGATAGAGGATAGGATAGGATAGAGGATAAGAAAGGATAGAGGATAGGATAGGATAGAGGATAGGATAGGATAGAGGATAGGATAGGATAGAGGATAGGATAGGATAGGATAGAGGATAGGATAGGATAGAGGATAGGATAGGATAGAGGATAAGATAGGATAGAAGATAGGATAGGATAGATGATAGGATAGGATAGAGGATAGGATAGGATAGAGGATAGGATAGGATAGAGGATAGGATAGGATAGAGGATAGGATAGGATAGAGGATAGGATAGGATACAGGATAGGATAGGATAGAGGATAGGATAGGATAGAGGATAGGATAGGATAGAGGATAGAATAGGATAGAGGATAGGATAGGATAGAGGATAGGATAGGGTAGAGGATAGGATAGGATAGAGGATAGGATAGGATAGAGGATAGGATAGGATATAGGATAGGATAGGATAGAGGAGAGGATAGGATAGAGGATAGGATAGGATAGAGGATAGGATAGGATAGAGGATAGGATATGATAGAGGATAGGATAGCGTAGAGGATAGGATAGTATAGAGGATAGTATAGGATAGAGGATAGGATAGGATAGAGGATAGGATAGGATAGAGGATAGGATAGGATAGAGGATAGGATTGGATAGAGGATATCATAGGGGATTGGATAGGATAGATGATAGGAGACGATAGAGGATAGGATAGGATAGAGGATAGGATAGGATAGATGATATTATAGGAAAGAGGAAAGGATATGATAGAGGATACGATATTATAGAGGATAGGATAGGACAGAGGATTGGATAGGATAGAGGATAGGATAGAGAATATGATACGGTAGACGATAGGGGATTGGATCGGATACAGGATAGGAGGCGGTACAGGATAGGATATAATAGGATAGAGAATAGGATAGGATAGAGGATAGGTTAGGATAGAGGATAGGATAGGATAGAGGATAGAATAGGGTAGAGGATAGGATAGGATAGAGGATAGGATCGGATAGAGGATATGATAGGGGATTGGATAGGATAGAGGATAGGATAGGATAGAGGATAGGAAAGGATAGAGGATAGGATAAGATAGAGGATACGATAGGATAGGATAGAGAATAGGATAGGATAGAGGATAGGACAGGACAGAGGATAGGATAGGATAGAGGATAGGATAGGATAGAGGATACGATAGGAATGAGGATAGGATAGAGAATAGGATAGGATAGAGGATAGGGGATTGGATCGGATACAGGATAGGAGACGATAGAGGATAGGATAGTATAGAGGATAGGATAGGATAGAGGATATGATAGGATAGAGGATAGGATAGGATAGAGGATAGTATAGGATAGAGGATAGGATAGGATAGAGGATAGGATAGGATAGAGGATAGGATAGGATAGAGGATAGGATAGGATAGAGGATAGGATAGGATAGAGGATAGGATAGGATAGAGGATAGGATAGGATAGAGGATAGGATAGGATAGAGGATAGGATAGGGTAGAGGATAGGATACGATAGAGGATACGATAGGATAGGATAGAGAATAGGATAGGATAGAGGATAGGACAGGACAGAGGATAGGATAGGATAGAGGATAGGATAGGATAGAGGATAGGATAGGATAGAGGATAAGAAAGGATAGAGGATAGGATAGGATAGAGGATAGGATAGGATAGAGGATAGGAAAGGATAGAGGATAGGATAGGATAGGATAGAGGATAGGATAGGATAGAGGATAGGATAGGATAGAGGATAAGATAGGATAGAAGATAGGATAGGATAGATGATAGGATTTGATAGAGGATACGATAGGATAGAGGATAGGATAGGATAGAGGATAGGATAGGATAGAGGATAGGATAGGATAGAGGATAGAATAGGATACAGGATAGGATAGGATAGAGGATAGGATAGGATAGAGGATAGGATAGGATAGAGGATAGAATAGGATAGAGGATAGGATAGGATAGAGGATAGGATAGGGTAGAGGATAGGATAGGATAGAGGATAGGATAGGATAGAGGATAGGATAGGATATAGGATAGGATAGGATAGAGGAGAGGATAGGATAGAGGATAGGATAGGATAGAGGATAGGATAGGATAGAGGATAGGATATGATAGAGGATAGGATAGCGTAGAGGATAGGATAGTATAGAGGATAGTATAGGATAGAGGATAGGATAGGATAGAGGATAGGATAGGATAGAGGATAGGATAGGATAGAGGATAGGATAGGATAGAGGATAGGATAGGATAGAGGATAGGATAGGATAGAAGATAGGATAGTATAGATGATAGGATAGGATAGAGGATAGGATAGGATAGAGGATAGGATAGGATAGAGGATAGGATAGGATAGAAGATAGGATAGGATTGAGGATTGGATAGGATAGAGGATAGGATAAGATAGAGGATAGGATAGGATAGAGGATAGGATAGGATAGAGGATAGGATAGGATAGAGGATAGGATAGGATAGAGGATAGGATTGGATAGAGGATATCATAGGGGATTGGATAGGATAGATGATAGGAGACCTTAGGGGATAGGATAGGATAGAGGATAGGATAGGATAGATGATATTATAGGAAAGAGGAAAGGATATGATAGAGGATACGATATTATAGAGGATAGGATAGGACAGAGGATTGGATAGGATAGAGGATAGGATAGAGAATATGATACGGTAGACGATAGGGGATTGGATCGGATACAGGATAGGAGGCGGTCCAGGATAGGATATAATAGGATAGAGAATAGGATAGGATAGAGGATAGGTTAGGATAGAGGATAGGATAGGATAGAGGATAGAATAGGGTAGAGGATAGGATAGGATAGAGGATAGGATCGTATAGAGGATATGATAGGGGATTGGATAGGATAGAGGATAGGATAGGATAGAGGATAGGATAGGATAGAGGATAAGAAAGGATAGAGGATAGGATAGGATAGAGGATAGGATAGGATAGAGGATAGGATAGGATAGAGGATAGGATAGGATAGGATAGAGGATAGGATAGGATAGAGGATAGGATAGGATAGAGGATAAGATAGGATAGAAGATAGGATAGGATAGATGATAGGATAGGATAGAGGATAGGATAGGATAGAGGATAGGATAGGATAGAGGATAGGATAGGATAGAGGATAGGATAGGATAGAGGATAGGATAGGATACAGGATAGGATAGGATAGAGGATAGGATAGGATAGAGGATAGGATAGGATAGAGGATAGAATAGGATAGAGGATAGGATAGGATAGAGAATAGGATAGGGTAGAGGATAGGATAGGATAGAGGATAGGATAGGATAGAGGATAGGATAGGATATAGGATAGGATAGGATAGAGGAGAGGATAGGATAGAGGATAGGATAGGATAGAGGATAGGATTGGATAGAGGATAGGATATGATAGAGGATAGGATAGCGTAGAGGATAGGATAGTATAGAGGATAGTATAGGATAGAGGATAGGATAGGATAGAGGATAGGATAGGATAGAGGATAGGATAGGATAGAGGATAGGATTGGATAGAGGATATCATAGGGGATTGGATAGGATAGATGATAGGAGACGATAGAGGATAGGATAGGATAGAGGATAGGATAGGATAGATGATATTATAGGAAAGAGGAAAGGATATGATAGAGGATACGATATTATAGAGGATAGGATAGGACAGAGGATTGGATAGGATAGAGGATAGGATAGAGAATATGATACGGTAGACGATAGGGGATTGGATCGGATACAGGATAGGAGGCGGTACAGGATAGGATATAATAGGATAGAGAATAGGATAGGATAGAGGATAGGTTAGGATAGAGGATAGGATAGGATAGAGGATAGAATAGGGTAGAGGATAGGATAGGATAGAGGATAGGATCGGATAGAGGATATGATAGGGGATTGGATAGGATAGAGGATAGGATAGGATAGAGGATAGGATAGGGTAGAGGATAGGATACGATAGAGGATACGATAGGATAGGATAGAGAATAGGATAGGATAGAGGATAGGACAGGACAGAGGATAGGATAGGATAGAGGATAGGATAGGATAGAGGATACGATAGGAATGAGGATAGGATAGAGAATAGGATAGGATAGAGGATAGGGGATTGGATGGGATACAGGATAGGAGACGATAGAGGATAGGATGGTATAGAGGATAGGATAGGATAGAGGATATGATAGGATAGAGGATAGGATGGGATAGAGGATAGTATAGGATAGGGGATAGGATAGGATAGAGGATAGGATAGGATAGATGATAGGATAGGATAGAGGATAGGATAGGATAGAGGATAGGATAGGATAGAGGATAGGATAGGATAGATAATAGGATAGGATAGAGGATAGGATAGGATAGAGGATAGGATATGATAGAGGATAGGATAGGATAGAGGATAGGATAGGATAGATAATAGGATAGGATAGAGGATAGGATAGGATAGAGGATAGGATATGATAGAGGATAGGATAGGATAGAAGATAGGATAGTATAGATGATAGGATAGGATAGAGGATAGGATAAGATAGAGGATAAGATAGGATAGAGGATAGGATAGGATAGAGGATAGGATATGATAGAGGATAGGATAGGATAGAGGATAGGATAGGATAGAGGATAGGATAGGATAGAGGATAGGATAGGATAGAGGATAGGATAGGATAGAGGATAGGATAGGATAGAGGATAGGATATAATAGAGGATAGGATATGATAGAGGATAGGATAGGATAGAAGATAGGATCGGATAGAGGATAGGATAGAGGATTGGATAGGATAGAGGATAGGATAAGATAGAGGATAGGGTAGGATAGAGGATAGGATAGGATAGAGGATAGGATAGGATAGAGGATAGGATAGGATAGATAATAGGATAGGATAGAGGATAGGATAGGATAGAGGATAGGATATGATAGAGGATAGGATAGGATAGAAGATAGGATAGTATAGATGATAGGATAGGATAGAGGATAGGATAAGATAGAGGATAAGATAGGATAGAGGATAGGATAGGATAGAGGATAGGATATGATAGAGGATAGGATAGGATAGAGGATAGGATAGGATAGAGGATAGGATAGGATAGAGGATAGGATAGGATAGAGGATAGGATAGGATAGAGGATAGGATAGGATAGAGGATAGGATAGGATAGAGGATAGGATATGATAGAGGATAGGATAGGATAGAAGATAGGATAGTATAGATGATAGGATAGGATAGAGGATAGGATAAGATAGAGGATAAGATAGGATAGAGGATAGGATAGGATAGAGGATAGGATATGATAGAGGATAGGATAGGATAGAGGATAGGATAGGATAGAGGATAGGATAGGATAGAGGATAGGATAGGATAGAGGATAGGATAGGATAGAGGATAGGATAGGATAGAGGATAGGATATAATAGAGGATAGGATATGATAGAGGATAGGATAGGATAGAAGATAGGATCGGATAGAGGATAGGATAGAGGATTGGATAGGATAGGGGATAGGATAAGATAGAGGATAGGGTAGGATAGAGGATAGGATAGGATAGAGGATAGGATAGGATAGAGGATAAGATAGGATAGAAGATAGGATAGGATAGATGATAGGATAGGATAGAGGATAGGATAGGATAGAGGATAGGATAGGATAGAGGATAGGATAGGATAGAGGATAGGATAGGATAGAGGATAGGATAGGATACAGGATAGGATAGGATAGAGGATAGGATAGGATAGAGGATAGGATAGGATAGAGGATAGAATAGGATAGAGGATAGGATAGGATAGAGGATAGGATAGGGTAGAGGATAGGATAGGATAGAGGATAGGATAGGATAGAGGATAGGATAGGATATAGGATAGGATAGGATAGAGGAGAGGATAGGATAGAGGATAGGATAGGATAGAGGATAGGATTGGATAGAGGATAGGATATGATAGAGGATAGGATAGCGTAGAGGATAGGATAGTATAGAGGATAGTATAGGATAGAGGATAGGATAGGATAGAGGATAGGATAGGATAGAGGATAGGATAGGATAGAGGATAGGATTGGATAGAGGATATCATAGGGGATTGGATAGGATAGATGATAGGAGACGATAGAGGATAGGATAGGATAGAGGATAGGATAGGATAGATGATATTATAGGAAAGAGGAAAGGATATGATAGAGGATACGATATTATAGAGGATAGGATAGGACAGAGGATTGGATAGGATAGAGGATAGGATAGAGAATATGATACGGTAGACGATAGGGGATTGGATCGGATACAGGATAGGAGGCGGTACAGGATAGGATATAATAGGATAGAGAATAGGATAGGATAGAAGATAGGTTAGGATAGAGGATAGGATAGGATAGAGGATAGAATAGGGTAGAGGATAGGATAGGATAGAGGATAGGATCGGATAGAGGATATGATAGGGGATTGGATAGGATAGAGGATAGGATAGGATAGAGGATAGGATAGGGTAGAGGATAGGATACGATAGAGGATACGATAGGATAGGATAGAGAATAGGATAGGATAGAGGATAGGACAGGACAGAGGATAGGATAGGATAGAGGATAGGATAGGATAGAGGATACGATAGGAATGAGGATAGGATAGAGAATAGGATAGGATAGAGGATAGGGGATTGGATCGGATACAGGATAGGAGACGATAGAGGATAGGATAGTATAGAGGATAGGATAGGATAGAGGATATGATAGGATAGAGGATAGGATGGGATAGAGGATAGTATAGGATAGGGGATAGGATAGGATAGAGGATAGGATAGGATAGATGATAGGATAGGATAGAGGATAGGATAGGATAGAGGATAGGATAGGATAGAGGATAGGATAGGATAGATAATAGGATAGGATAGAGGATAGGATAGGATAGAGGATAGGATATGATAGAGGATAGGATAGGATAGAAGATAGGATAGTATAGATGATAGGATAGGATAGAAGATAGGATAAGATAGAGGATAAGATAGGATAGAGGATAGGATAGGATAGAGGATAGGATATGATAGAGGATAGGATAGGATAGAGGATAGGATAGGATAGAGGATAGGATAGGATAGAGGATAGGATAGGATAGAGGATAGGATAGGATAGAGGATAGGATAGGATAGAGGATAGGATATAATAGAGGATAGGATATGATAGAGGATAGGATAGGATAGAAGATAGGATCGGATAGAGGATAGGATAGAGGATTGGATAGGATAGAGGATAGGATAAGATAGAGGATAGGGTAGGATAGAGGATAGGATAGGATAGAGGATAGGATAGGATAGAGGATAGGATAGGATAGAGGATAGGATTGGATAGAGGATATCATAGGGGATTGGATAGGATAGATGATAGGAGACGATAGAGGATAGGATAGGATAGAGGATAGGATAGGATAGATGATATTATAGGAAAGAGGAAAGGATATGATAGAGGATACGATATTATAGAGGATAGGATAGGACAGAGGATTGGATAGGATAGAGGATAGGATAGAGAATATGATACGGTAGCCGATAGGGGATTGGATCGGATACAGGATAGGAGGCGGTACAGGATAGGATATAATAGGATAGAGAATAGGATAGGATAGTGGATAGGTTAGGATAGAGGATAAGATAGGATAGAGAATAGGATAGAGGATAGGATAGGATAGAGGATAGGATAGGATAGAGGATAGGATAGGATAGAGGATAGGATAGGATAGAGGATAGGATAGGATAGAGGATAGGATAGGATAGAGGATAGGATATGATAGAGGATAGGATAGGATAGAAGATAGGATAGGATAGATGATAGGATAGGATAGAGGATAGGATACGATAGAGGATAAGAGAGGATAGAGGATAGGATAGGATAGAGGATAGGATAGGATAGAGGAGAGGATAGGATAGAGGATAGGATAGGATAGAGGATCGGATAGGATAGAGGATAGGATAGGATAGTGGATAGTATAGGATAGAGGATAGGATAGGATAGAGGATAGGATAGGATAGAGGATAGGATCGTATAGAGGATATGATAGGGGATTGGATAGGATAGAGGATAGGATAGGATAGAGGATAGGATAGGATAGAGGATAAGAAAGGATAGAGGATAGGATAGGATAGAGGATAGGATAGGATAGAGGATAGGATAGGATAGAGGATAGGATAGGATAGAGGATAGGATCGTATAGAGGATATGATAGGGGATTGGATAGGATAGAGGATAGGATAGGATAGAGGATAGGATAGGATAGAGGATAAGAAAGGATAGAGGATAGGATAGGATAGAGGATAGGATAGGATAGAGGATAGGATAGGATAGAGGATAGGATAGGACAGAGGATTGGATAGGATAGAGGATAGGATAGAGAATATGATACGGTAGACGATAGGGGATTGGATCGGATACAGGATAGGAGGCGGTACAGGATAGGATATAATAGGATAGAGAATAGGATAGGATAGAGGATAGGTTAGGATAGAGGATAGGATAGGATAGAGGATAGAATAGGGTAGAGGATAGGATAGGATAGAGGATATGATAGGGGATTGGATAGGATAGAGGATAGGATAGGATAGAGGATAGGATAGGATAGAGGATAAGAAAGGATAGAGGATAGGATAGGATAGAGGATAGGATAGGATAGAGGATAGGATAGGATAGAGGATAGGATAGGATAGAGGATAGGATAGGATAGGATAGAGGATAGGATAGGATAGAGGATAGGATAAGATTAGAGGATAAGATAGGATAGAAGATAGGATAGGATAGATGATAGGATAGGATAGAGGATAGGATAGGATAGAGGATAGGATAGGATAGAGGATAGGATAGGATAGAGGATAGGATAGGATACAGGATAGGATAGGATAGAGGATAGGATAGGATAGAGGATAGGATAGGATAGAGGATAGAATAGGATAGAGGATAGGATAGGATAGAGGATAGGATAGGGTAGAGGATAGGATAGGATAGAGGATAGGATAGGATAGAGGATAGGATAGGATATAGGATAGGATAGGATAGAGGAGAGGATAGGATAGAGGATAGGATAGGATAGAGGATAGGATAGGATAGAGGATAGGATATGATAGAGGATAGGATAGCGTAGAGGATAGGATAGTATAGAGGATAGTATAGGATAGAGGATAGGATAGGATAGAGGATAGGATAGGATAGAGGATAGGATAGGATAGAGGATAGGATAGGATAGAGGATAGGATAGGATAGAAGATAGGATAGTATAGATGATAGGATAGGATAGAGGATAGGATAAGATAGAGGATAAGATAGGATAGAGGATAGGATAGGATAGAGGATAGGATATGATAGAGGATGGGATAGGATAGAGGATAGGATAGGATAGAGGATAGGATAGGATAGAGGATAGGATAGGATAGAGGATAGGATTGGATAGAGGATATCATAGGGGATTGGATAGGATAGATGATAGGAGACCTTAGGGGATAGGATAGGATAGAGGATAGGATAGGATAGATGATATTATAGGAAAGAGGAAAGGATATGATAGAGGATACGATATTATAGAGGATAGGATAGGACAGAGGATTGGATAGGATAGAGGATAGGATAGAGAATATGATACGGTAGACGATAGGGGATTGGATCGGATACAGGATAGGAGGCGGTACAGGATAGGATATAATAGGATAGAGAATAGGATAGGATAGAGGATAGGTTAGGATAGAGGATAGGATAGGATAGAGGATAGAATAGGGTAGAGGATAGGATAGGATAGAGGATAGGATCGTATAGAGGATATGATAGGGGATTGGATAGGATAGAGGATAGGATAGGATAGAGGATCGGATAGGATAGAGGATAGGATAGGATAGTGGATAGTATAGGATAGAGGATAGGATAGGATAGAGGATAGGATAGGATAGAGGATAGGATAGGATAGAGGATAGGATAGGATAGATGATATTATAGGAAAGAGGAAAGGATATGATAGAGGATACGATATTATAGAGGATAGGATAGGACAGAGGATTGGATAGGATAGAGGATAGGATAGAGAATATGATACGGTAGACGATAGGGGATTGGATCGGATACAGGATAGGAGGCGGTACAGGATAGGATATAATAGGATAGAGAATAGGATAGGATAGAGGATAGGTTAGGATAGAGGATAGGATAGGATAGAGGATAGAATAGGGTAGAGGATATGATAGGATAGAGGATAGGATCGTATAGAGGATATGATAGGGGATTGGATAGGATAGAGGATAGGATAGGATAGAGGATAGGATAGGATAGAGGATAAGAAAGGATAGAGGATAGGATAGGATAGAGGATAGGATAGGATAGAGGATAGGATGGGATAGAGGATAGGATAGGATAGAGGATAGGATAGGATAGGATAGAGGATAGGATAGGATAGAGGATAGGATAGGATAGAGGATAAGATAGGATAGAAGATAGGATAGGATAGATGATAGGATAGGATAGAGGATAGGATAGGATAGAGGATAGGATAGGATAGAGGATAGGATAGGATAGAGGATAGGATAGGATACAGGATAGGATAGGATAGAGGATAGAATAGGATAGAGTATAGGATAGGATAGAGGATAGGATAGGGTAGAGGATAGGATAGGATAGAGGATAGGATAGGATAGAGGATGGGATAGGATAGAAGATAGGATAGGATAGAGGATTGGATAGGATAGAGGATAGGATAAGATAGAGGATAGGATAGGATAGAGGATAGGATAGTATAGAGGATAGGATAGGATAGAGGATAGGATAGGATAGAGGATAGGATTGGATAGAGGATATCATAGGGGATTGGATAGGATAGATGATAGGAGACCTTAGGGGATAGGATAGGATAGAGGATAGGATAGGATAGATGATATTATAGGAAAGAGGAAAGGATATGATAGAGGATACGATATTATAGAGGACAGGATAGGACAGAGGATTGGATAGGATAGAGGATAGGATAGAGAATATGATACGGTAGACGATAGGGGATTGGATCGGATACAGGATAGGAGGCGGGTACAGATAGGATATAATAGGATAGAGAATAGGATAGGATAGAGGATAGGTTAGGATAGAGGATAGGATAGGATAGAGGATAGAATAGGGTAGAGGATATGATAGGATAGAGGATAGGATCGTATAGAGGATATGATAGGGGATTGGATAGGATAGAGGATAGGATAGGATAGAGGATAGGATAGGATAGAGGATAAGAAAGGATAGAGGATAGGATAGGATAGAGGATAGGATAGGATAGAGGATAGGATGGGATAGAGGATAGGATAGGATAGAGGATAGGATAGGATAGGATAGAGGATAGGATAGGATAGAGGATAGGATAGGATAGAGGATAAGATAGGATAGAGGATACGATATTATAGAGGATAGGATAGGACAGAGGATTGGATAGGATAGAGGATAGGATAGAGAATATGATACGGTAGCCGATAGGGGATTGGATCGGATACAGGATAGGAGGCGGTACAGGATAGGATATAATAGGATAGAGAATAGGATAGGATAGTGGATAGGATAGGATAGAGGATAAGATAGGATAGAAGATAGGATAGGATAGATGATAGGATAGGATAGAGGATAGGATAGGATAGAGGATAGGATAGGATAGAGGATAGGATAGGATAGAGGATAGGATAGGATACAGGATAGGATAGGATAGAGGATAGGATAGGATAGAGGATAGGATAGGATAGAGGATAGAATAGGATAGAGGATAGGATAGGATAGAGGATAGGATAGGGTAGAGGATAGGATAGGATAGAGGATAGGATAGGATAGAGGATAGGATAGGATATAGGATAGGATAGGATAGAGGAGAGGATAGGATAGAGGATAGGATAGGATAGAGGATAGGATAGGATAGAGGATAGGATATGATAGAGGATAGGATAGCGTAGAGGATTAGGATAGTATAGAGGATAGTATAGGAT
Source organism: Halictus rubicundus (assembly GCF_050948215.1). Lineage (NCBI taxonomy): Eukaryota > Metazoa > Arthropoda > Insecta > Hymenoptera > Halictidae > Halictus > Halictus rubicundus. The sequence goes on from NW_027488907.1 coordinate 214,280, forward strand.
AGAGGATAGGATAGGATAGAGGATAGGATAGGATAGAGGATAGGATAGGATAGAGGATAGGATAGGATAGAGGATAGGATAGGATAGAAGATAGGATAGTATAGATGATAGGATAGGATAGAGGATAGGATAAGATAGAGGATAAGATAGGATAGAGGATAGGATAGGATAGAGGATAGATGATAGGAGACCTTAGGGGATAGGATAGGATAGAGGATAGGATAGGATAGATGATATTATAGGAAAGAGGAAAGGATATGATAGAGGATACGATATTATAGAGGATAGGATAGGACAGAGGATTGGATAGGATAGAGGATAGGATAGAGAATATGATACGGTAGACGATAGGGGATTGGATCGGATACAGGATAGGAGGCGGTACAGGATAGGATATAATAGGATAGAGAATAGGATAGGATAGAGGATAGGATAGGATAGAGGATAGGATAGGATAGAGGATAGAATAGGATAGAGGATAGGATAGGATAGAGGATAGGATAGGGTAGAGGATAGGATAGGATAGAGGATAGGATAGGATAGAGGATAGGATAGGATATAGGATAGGATAGGATAGAGGAGAGGGATAGGATAGAGGATAGGATAGGATAGAGGATAGGATAGGATAGAGGATAGGATATGATAGAGGATAGGATAGCGTAGAGGATAGGATAGTATAGAGGATAGTATAGGATAGAGGATAGGATAGGATAGAGGATAGGATAGGATAGAGGATAGGATAGGATAGAGGATAGGATAGGATAGAGGATAGGATAGGATAGAGGATAGGATTGGATAGAGGATATCATAGGGGATTGGATAGGATAGATGATAGGAGACGATAGAGGATAGGATAGGATAGAGGATAGGATAGGATAGATGATATTATAGGAAAGAGGAAAGGATATGATAGAGGATACGATATTATAGAGGATAGGATAGGACAGAGGATTGGATAGGATAGAGGATAGGATAGAGAATATGATACGGTAGACGATAGGGGATTGGATCGGATACAGGATAGGAGGCGGTACAGGATAGGATATAATAGGATAGAGAATAGGATAGGATAGAGGATAGGTTAGGATAGAGGATAGGATAGGATAGAGGATAGAATAGGGTAGAGGATAGGATAGGATAGAGGATAGGATCGGATAGAGGATATGATAGCGGATTGGATAGGATAGAGGATAGGATAGGATAGAGGATAGGAAAGGATAGAGGATAGGATAAGATAGAGGATACGATAGGATAGGATAGAGAATAGGATAGGATAGAGGATAGGACAGGACAGAGGATAGGATAGGATAGAGGATAGGATAGGATAGAGGATACGATAGGAATGAGGATAGGATAGAGAATAGGATAGGATAGAGGATAGGGGATTGGATCGGATACAGGATAGGAGACGATAGAGGATAGGATAGTATAGAGGATAGCATAGGATAGAGGATATGATAGGATAGAGGATAGGATAGGATAGAGGATAGTATAGGATAGAGGATAGGATAGGATAGAGGATAGGATAGGATAGAGGATAGGATAGGATAGAGGATAGGATAGGATAGAGGATAGGATAGGATAGAGGATAGGATAGGATAGAGGATAGGATAGGATAGAGGATAGGATAGGATAGAGGATAGGATAGGGTAGACGATAGGATACGATAGAGGATACGATAGGATAGGATAGAGAATAGGATAGGATAGAGGATAGGACAGGACAGAGGATAGGATAGGATAGAGGATAGGATAGGATAGAGGATACGATAGGAATGAGGATAGGATAGAGAATAGGATAGGATAGAGGATAGGGGATTGGATCGGATACAGGATAGGAGACGATAGAGGATAGGATAGTATAGAGGATAGGATAGGATAGAGGATATGATAGGATAGAGGATAGGATGGGATAGAGGATAGTATAGGATAGGGGATAGGATAGGATAGAGGATAGGATAGGATAGGATAATAGGATAGGATAGAGGATAGGATAGGATAGAGGATAGGATATGATAGAGGATAGGATAGGATAGAAGATAGGATAGTATAGATGATAGGATAGGATAGAGGATAGGATAAGATAGAGGATAAGATAGGATAGAGGATAGGATAGGATAGAGGATAGGATATGATAGAGGATAGGATAGGAGAGAGGATAGGATAGGATAGAGGATAGGATAGGATAGAGGATAGGATAGGATAGAGGATAGGATAGGATAGAGGATAGGATAGGATAGAGGATAGGATATAATAGAGGATAGGATATGATAGAGGATAGGATAGAATGGAAGATAGGATCGGATAGAGGATAGGATAGAGGATTGGATAGGATAGAGGATAGGATAAGATAGAGGATAGGGTAGGATAGAGGATAGGATAGGATAGAGGATAGGATAGGATAGAGGATAGGATAGGATAGAGGATAGGATTGGATAGAGGATATCATAGGGGATTGGATAGGATAGATGATAGGAGACGATAGAGGATAGGATAGGATAGAGGATAGGATAGGATAGATGATATTATAGGAAAGAGGAAAGGATATGATAGAGGATACGATATTATAGAGGATAGGATAGGACAGAGGATTGGATAGGATAGAGGATAGGATAGAGAATATGATACGGTAGCCGATAGGGGATTGGATCGGATACAGGATAGGAGGCGGTACAGGATAGGATATAATAGGATAGAGAATAGGATAGTATAGAGGATAGGTTAGGATAGAGGATAAGATAGGATAGAGAATAGGATAGAGGATAGGATAGGATAGAGGATAGGATAGGATAGAGGATAGGATAGGATAGAGGATAGGATACGATAGAGGATAGGATAGGGTAGAGGATAGGATAGGATAGAGGATAGGATAGGATAGAGGATAGGATAGGATAGAGGATAGGATAGGATAGAGGATAGGATATGATAGAGGATAGGATAGGATAGAAGATAGGATAGGATAGATGATAGGATAGGATAGAGGATAGGATACGATAGAGGATAAGAGAGGATAGAGGATAGGATAGGATAGAGGAGAGGATAGGATAAATGATAGGATAGGATAGAGGATAGGATATGATAGAGGATAGGATAGGATAGACGATAGGATAGGATAGAGGATAGGATAGGATAGAGGATAGGATAGGATAGAGGATCGGATAGGATAGAGGATAGGATAGGATAGTGGATAGTATAGGATAGAGGATAGGATAGGATAGAGGATAGGATAGGATAGAGGATAGGATAGGATAGAGGATAGGATAGGATAGAGGATAGGATAGGATAGAGGATAGAATAGGATAGAGTATAGGATAGGATAGAGGATAGGATAGGGTAGAGGATAGGATAGGATAGAGGATAGGATAGGATAGAGGATAGGATAGGATATAGGATAGGATAGGATAGAGGAGAGGATAGGATAGAGGATAGGATAGGATAGAGGATAGGATAGGATAGAGGATAGGATATGATAGAGGATAGGATAGCATAGAGGATAGGATAGTATAGAGGATAGTATAGGATAGAGGATAGGATAGGATAGAGGATAGGATAGGATAGAGGATAGGATAGGATAGCGGATAGGATAGGATAGAGGATAGGATAGGATAGAGGATAGGATTGGATAGAGGATATCATAGGGGATTGGATAGGATAGATGATAGGAGACGATAGATGATGGGATAGGATAGAGGATAGGATAGGATAGATGATATTATAGGACAGAGGAAAGGATATGATAGAGGATACGATATTTTAGAGGATAGGATAGGACAGAGGATTGGATAGGATAGAGGATAGGATAGAGAATATGATACGTTAGACGATAGGGGATTGGATCGGATACAGGATAGGAGGCGGTACAGGATAGGATATAATAGGATGGAGAATAGGATAGGATAGAGGATAGGTTAGGATAGAGGATAGGATAGGATAGAGGATAGAATAGGGTAGAGGATAGGATAGGATAGAGGATAGGATCGGATAGAGGATATGATAGGGGATTGGATAGGATAGATGATAGGATAGGATAGAGGATAGGATAGGATAGAGGATAGGAAAGGATAGAGGATAGGATAGGATAGAGGATAGGATAGGATAGAGGATAGGATAGGATAGAGGATAGGATAGGATAGAGGATAGGATAGGATAGAGGATAGGATATGATAGAGGATAGGATAGGATAGAAGATAGGATAGGATAGATGATAGGATAGGATATAGGATAGGATAGGATAGAGGATAGGATAGGATAGAGGATAGGATAGGATAGAGGATAGGATAGGATAGAGGATAGGATAGGATAGAGGATAAGATAGGATAGAGGATAGGATAGAGGATAGGATAGGATAGAGGATAGGATAGGATAGAGGATAGGATAGGATAGAGGATAGGATAGGATAGAGGATAGGATACGATAGAGGATAGGATAGGGTAGAGGATAGGATAGGATAGAGGATAGGATAGGATAGAGGATAGGATAGGATAGAGGATAGGATAGGATAGAGGATAGGATATGATAGAGGATAGGATAGGATAGAAGATAGGATAGGATAGATGACTAGGATAGGATAGAGGATAGGATACGATAGAGGATAAGAGAGGATAGAGGATAGGATAGGATAGAGGATAGGATAGGATAGAGGAGAGGATAGGATAGAGGATAGGATAGGATAGAGGATAGGATAGGATAGAGGATAGGATATGATAGAGGATAGGATAGGATAGAGGATAGGATAGGATAGAGGATAGAATAGGATAGAGTATAGGATAGGATAGAGGATAGGATAGGGTAGAGGATAGGATAGGATAGAGGATAGGATAGGATAGAGGATAGGATAGAGAATATGATACGGTAGCCGATAGGGGATTGGATCGGATACAGGATAGGAGGCGGTACAGGATAGGATATAATAGGATAGAGAATAGGATAGGATAGAGGATAGGTTAGGATAGAGGATAAGATAGGATAGAGAATAGGATAGAGGATAGGATAGGATAGAGGATAGGATAGGATAGAGGATAGGATAGGATAGAGGATAGGATACGATAGAGGATAGGATAGGGTAGAGGATAGGATAGGATAGAGGATAGGATAGGATAGAGGATAGGATAGGATAGAGGATAGGATAGGATAGAGGATAGGATATGATAGAGGATAGGATAGGATAGAAGATAGGATAGGATAGATGATAGGATAGGATAGAGGATAGGATACGATAGAGGATAAGAGAGGATAGAGGATAGGATAGGATAGAGGAGAGGATAGGATAAATGATAGGATAGGATAGAGGATAGGATATGATAGAGGATAGGATAGGATAGACGATAGGATAGGATAGAGGATAGGATAGGATAGAGGATAGGATAGGATAGAGGATCGGACTAGGATAGAGGATAGGATAGGATAGTGGATAGTATAGGATAGAGGATAGGATAGGATAGAGGATAGGATAGGATAGAGGATAGGATAGGATAGAGGATAGGATAGGATAGAGGATAGGATAGGATAGAGGATAGAATAGGATAGAGTATAGAATAGGATAGAGGATAGGATAGGGTTAGAGGATAGGATAGGATAGAGGATAGGATAGGATAGAGGATAGGATAGGATATAGGATAGGATAGGATAGAGGAGAGGATAGGATAGAGGATAGGATAGGATAGAGGATAGGATAGGATAGAGGATAGGATATGATAGAGGATAGGATAGCATAGAGGATAGGATAGTATAGAGGATAGTATAGGATAGAGGATAGGATAGGATAGAGGATAGGATAGGATAGAGGATAGGATAGGATAGCGGATAGGATAGGATAGAGGATAGGATAGGATAGAGGATAGGATTGGATAGAGGATATCATAGGGGATTGGATAGGATAGATGATAGGAGACGATAGATGATGGGATAGGATAGAGGATAGGATAGGATAGATGATATTATAGGACAGAGGAAAGGATATGATAGAGGATACGATATTTTAGAGGATAGGATAGGACAGAGGATTGGATAGGATACAGGATAGGATAGAGAATATGATACGTTAGACGATAGGGGATTGGATCGGATACAGGATAGGAGGCGGTACAGGATAGGATATAATAGGATGGAGAATAGGATAGGATAGAGGATAGGTTAGGATAGAGGATAGGATAGGATAGAGGATAGAATAGGGTAGAGGATAGGATAGGATAGAGGTAGGATCGGATAGAGGATATGATAGGGGTTTGGATAGGATAGAGGATAGGATAGGATAGAGGATAGGATAGGATAGTAGAGGATAGGAAAGGATAGAGGATAGGATAGGATAGAGGATAGGATAGGATAGAGGATAGGATAGGATAGAGGATAGGATAGGATAGAGGATAGGATAGGATAGAGGATAGAGGATAAGGATATGATAGAGGGATAGGATAGGATAGAAGATAGGATAGGATAGATG